>NW_028176303.1:0-5000 GCF_949987555.1 Borostomias antarcticus
CTCCAGCTGGCGCGAGGCCTGATCGGCATCGGCACCAGCCCGTGTCCGGTCCCGGGGTGTGGCCACAGGAAGTCCTATCTCCAGAGGCACCTCGTCATCGGCCACAAGGACTTCACCATGGAGGAGAGGTCTCTGTGGGAGGACCGCGCCATGAGAGACGAGACCATCAGGCGGTTGGCTGCTCTGCGGGCCACCAACCCAACCGTCCCTCTCATGACCGGTTGGGACGTGGAAGAGGATGAGCTGGCGCCTCTGAAAGCAGATGAGGAGGAAGAGGACATCACCGCCGGCCCCTCCGCGAAGAAGCAAAAGTTGTCGGGTCCCTGCGGAGACCCCAGCTGCGTCCTCTACCGTGACCGGGCGCAGTCGGAGTTGAACGCTCTGCGGTCCCGCTTTCTGAAAAAGGACGACAAGATCTGCCAGCTGCGCCACCGGCTGAGCTGCCGTCAGCGGGTGGCATTAAGACCGCCTCTTGGGCAAGGGCCAAAGGTAAGAATTATTTCTCTGTATCCTTTCTCTCTATCTGTCTATCTATATATCTATCTAATACTCACCTCATTTGCTAGGCTGCTGCATTGGTGGAGGACGAGTGGGAGGAGAAGGAGGAGGAGGAGGAGAAGGAGGAGAAGATGGAGGAGGAGAAGGAGGAGGAGGAGGAGAAGGAGGAGAAGATGGAGGAGGAGAAGGAGGAGAAGGAGTAGGAGGAGGAGAAGGAGGAGAAGGAGGAGGAGGAGGAGAAGGAGGAGAAGGAGGAGAAGGAGGAGGAGGAGGAGGAGGAGAAGGAGTAGGAGGATTGTGAATATGTTCTATTTATATCTTTTAAGTTAATTTCTATTTATATTTCTATTTCTATTTATATTTTTGTTAATGTTTCTATTTATTATATTTTGTTAATCATTTTAGTGTTCATTTGTAGTTATAGTAGTTAGTAGTTAGGTAGTAGTAGTTATATAGTATAGTGTGTTTTATAATAGTTGTTAATACATTTGTTTTTACCTAAATTTGCTGTCTACTATTTATTTCATTTCCTTATCTCATTGAAATAGCAAGTTGCCTTTGCACACCTTTTGCACACAATGTAGCCCAATATGAGCCACAACCTGTGCTTATTGCAGAGGCTTTATCAGTAGACACTACTGTAAATGCCTTTACATTAAGCTCAGGTTGTGGACACAGACCACAGAGCTATATGTGGCCTACTATGAGCCACAACCTGTGCTTATTGCAGAGGCTTTATCAGTAGACACTACTGTAAATGTCTTTACATTAAGCTCAGGTTGTGGACACAGACCACAGAGCTATATGTGGCCTACTATGAGCCACAACCTGTGCTTATTGCAGAGGCTTTATCAGTAGACACTACTGTTAAAGCCTTTACATTAAGCTCAGGTTGTGGACACAGACCACAGAGCTATAATGTGGCCTACTATGAGCCACAACCTGTGCTTATTGCAGAGGCTTTATCAGTAGACACTACTGTAAATGCCTTTACATTAAGCTCAGGTTGTGGACACAGACCACAGAGCTATATGTGGCCTACTATGAGCCACAACCTGTGCTTATTGCAGAGGCTTTATCAGTAGACACTACTGTTAATGCCTTTACATTAAGCTCAGGTTGTGGACACAGCGTATTGCCATGTAAACCTATTGCTGTTGTACACCGACCTATGGCGGCGGTACACGCCCCATCTCTCCAAAGTGGTGGGGGCTAGGAGGCTGTACAGCGGGGGTCCTCAAGTACTAAAGTGTGGCATGAACATACTCTGAGATCAGCCTCCTACCCCCAACCAATCATGAGAAACAGCCGCGTACAGCACCCACAGGTCGGTGTACAACAGCAATAGGTTTACATGGTGAGTGGTCAATATCTCCAAAGATTCTTGGTCTAGGAGGCTGATATGGCAGTATGTTCATGTCTTTATGGTGTACTGTTACTGTGCATAGGTTTCGAGCCAATCCGAGCAATTTTAATTTTAACATGTAAAGCTATGGCGGTTGTACACCAACCTATGGCGGCTGTACACGCCTGTCTCAGGTCAATATCTCCAAAGTGGCTGGGGGTAGGAGGCTGATCTCAGAGTATGTTCATGCCACTCCTTGGTACTTGAAGACCCCCGCTGTACAGCCTCCTAGCCCCCACCGTTTTGGAGAAATGTGGCGTGTACAGCCGCCATTGCTTTTGTACACAAACCTATGGCGGCGGTACACGCCACATTTCTCCAAAGTGGTAGAAGCTAGGAGGCTGATCTCAGAGTATGTTCATGCCACACTTTGGTACTTGAGGACCCCCGCTTTATAGCCTCCTAGCCCCCACCACTTTTGAGAAATGTAGCGTGTACCGCTGCCATAGGTTTGTGTACAAATGCAATGGCGGCTGTACACGCCACATTTCTCCAAAACGGTGGGGGCTAGGAGGCTGTACAGCGGGGGTCCTCAAGTACCAAAGTGTGGCATGAACATACTCTGAGATCAGCCTCCTACTCCCAACCAATCATGAGAAACAGCCGCGTACAGCACCCACATGTCAGTGTACACGGGTCAATATCTCCAAAGATTCTTGGTCTAGGAGGCTGATATGGCAGTATGTTCATGTCTCCATGGTGTACTGTTACTGTGCATAGGTTTCGAGCCAATCCGAGCAATTTTAATTTTAACATGTAAACCTATTGCTGTTGTACACCGACCTATGGCGGCGGTACACGCCCCATCTCTCCAAAGTGCCTGGGGGTAGGAGGCTGATCTCAGAGTATGTTCATGCCACACTTTGGTACTTGAGGACCCCCGCTTTATAGCCTCCTAGCCCCCACCACTTTTGAGAAATGTAGCATGTACCGCTGCCATAGGTTTGTGTACAAATGCAATGGCGGCTGTACACGCCACATTTCTCCAAAGTGGTGGGGGCTAGGAGGCTGATCTCAGAGTATGTTCATCCCACCCTTTGGTACTTGAGGACCCCTGCTTATTAGCCTCCTAGCCCCCACCACTTTTGAGAAATGTAGCGTGTACCGCTGCCATAGGTTTGTGTACAAATGCAATGGCGGCTGTACACGCCACATTTCTCAGAAACGGTGGGGGCTAGGAGGCTGTACAGCGGGGGTCCTCAAGTACCAAAGTGTGGCATGAACATACTCTGAGATCAGCCTCCTACTCCCAACCAATCATGAGAAACAGCCGCGTACAGCCCCGACCTATGGCGGCTGTACACGCCTGTTTCTCCAAACTGGTGCATGATAGGAGGCTATCGCTCAGTGGTGTTGAAGGACCAAGGGTTGACACTAACATACTGGAATATCAGCCTCCTAGCTCTCTGTTAAGTGTGGAAATAAAGGAATGTACAGCCGCCATATCAACCTATTGGCACTGTACGCCTTTCCCGTACGGCCTACAAACATCCCACAGATATGAATCAAATCTCAGATTGCTCTAGAGTGTCCAAGGATCAACATATTTCAGCGTCAGCCCCCAAGATTAAGCGGTTTTCTTAATTGATCAAAATCATCAATTCTTGCACAGAAGGGTGTTGTACTCTAAGAGTCTGACAGTGTCCTGGTTCAAATTTGGAGATATGTGAGGATTTTTTTTTTCTAGAGGGGTTAGCTGAAATTTCTCTGCACAGTCTCGATGGACACTCACTCATGACCCACTGACCCGATTTTGAGGCCTCTAGTGCTTTCGGAACCCCCTCTGTACAGAAAAACAATGTGCGTGTACAGGCGCCATAGGAATTCGGCGGCTGTACACATTCTCCCTAATTCGCTTCCCGTAACCCGACCGAAGGTAGCAGAGACGAAAGCTCTGCACATTCTGCAATGGCAGGGCATGCTGAGTAACTGACCCGAGTACTGTGTCTGTACTGTGCATGTAAAGGTCTTCCAGGGGCTGTGACCTTTGTTTCAAAAGGTCATGTGTACAACGGCTGTCTCAGGTCAATATCTCCAAAGTGGCTGGGGGTAGGAGGCTGATCTCAGAGTATGTTCATCCCACTCTTTGGTACTTGAGGACCCCCGCTTTATAGCCTCCTAGCCCCCACCGCTTCGGAGAAATTGTGCGTGTACAGCCGCCATACATTCCTATGGCGGCTGTACACATCATCTCCAAATTGACAGGGGCTAGGAGGCTGATATGGCAGTATGTTTATGTCTCCATGGTGTACTGTTACTGTGCATAGGTTTCGAGCAAATCGGAGCAATTTTAATTTTAACATGTAAACCTATTGCTGTTGTACACCAAAGCTGTGGCGCCTGTACACGCCTGTGTACTGTAGCGTATTAAAAGAAATCGAGCGGTCCGATCGGTCCGAAACCCGTACGGCCCTTTGTCCTCGAGGTGCCGATCACGCACGCCGGATTTCGTGCCGAACGGACCGCTCTGAATATCCCGTTCTCCGATTGGCCCATATGGGACGCTCCGATTGGTCCGCCGTACAGAGGGCCCATAGTCCCCGAGGGCCTGATCACGCTCACCGAAGGGCGTGCCGATCGGAAAACTTTGAAAATGGAGCTCTCTGATTGGTCCGAAACTCCGCACGCCGTTAGGCCACGGTCGGGACTCCACCCCGACCGGACGTCAGCCCGATCGGTGGGGGTCAAACTCAAAACCGGCCCGAGACACTTTTGGCCACCAGGGGGCTCATCGGCGCCCTCCGGAGGGCGCACGGTTCGGATTTGGCGAGGCCACGCCCAAAAACGGCGTCCCGAGAGGTCTCGCGGTAAAAGACGCCGTTTTTGAATGAAAAGTGCCTGGGCTGTACACGCGTGTACAACGCTCACAGTTTCCGTTTTTGAATGAAAAGTGCCTGGGCTGTACGTTCTGTACCGCCGCCACAGGATTTGCAAATCCTGTGAGCGTTGTACGGCGTACAACGCTCACAGGATTTGCCGGGACGGTCGCCCCCTTGTGGAACGGGCCGGGATCGCCCCGAAGCGGCCGAAAAACCGGTAAAAGCCGAGGGCCGCCGGTCGCCGGGCGTCGGCCCGGGCGTCAGCCCGGGGGCGCCGG
>NW_028176303.1:10000-12500 GCF_949987555.1 Borostomias antarcticus
GGGAGCGGTCCCTCTTAACACGGCGGGGGAGCGGTCCCTCTTAACACGGCGGGGGAGCGGTCCCTCTTAACACGGCGGGGGAGCGGTCCCTCTTAACACGGCGGGGGAGCGGTCCCTCTTAACACGGACCGAGAAGAGTCTGACGCGCGCGCGAGTCAAAGGGCTTCTCCAAACCCCAAGGCGAAGGCCGGCGCACGCCGGCTGAGGCGGGATCCCGGCCCCTCGGGGCTCCGGGCGCACCGCCGCCCCGTCCCCCTCCCCGCTCTCGGGAAGGGAGGAGGCGCGGAGTGAGAGCGCGCGCGGCAGGACTCCAAAGACGGTCGACTTATGCCCGGAGCTCGGCGGCAGCGTAACGCCCCTGGCTCTCGGATCGCTCGGCGGGGCAGCGGTCCCCGGGCACCCGAACGACGGATCGCTCGGCGGGGGAGCGGTCCCCTCTTACTTGGCGGCCGGGGGAGCGGTCCCCTCTTACTAGTTAGCCGAGGGAGCGGTCCCTCTGACGCACGGAGCCGAGGGAGCGGTCCCTCTTTACGCACGGAGCCCGGGGAGCGGTCCCCATTACTAGTTAGCCGAGGGAGCGGTCCCTCTGACGCACGGAGCCGAGGGAGCGGTCCCTCTTTACGCACGGAGCCCGGGGAGCGGTCCCCATTACTAGTTAGCCGAGGGAGCGGTCCCTCTGACGCACGGAGCCGAGGGAGCGGTCCCTCTTTACGCACGGAGCCCGGGGAGCGGTCCCCGTTACGCACGCACCCACACACACTCACTGTCTCCCACGGTCCGAAAGGCAAACGTCTCCGGCCTAGGGAGGGCCGTCGGGGGGGTCTTATCTCCCCCGGCCGGTTCCTCTCGACCGCCGGAGCGCCTCCGGGCCGGTCCGCGCGACAGGGGGAGCGTTCCCCCTGCCGCCGGTGCCGCAGCCGCCCTCCTCACGGCGAGGCCGAGTCGCCCCGTCTCACCCGGTCGTCCTACACGGCGGCGTGGCGGGTGAGCGCGCGGTGGCCTCGCCCCTGCGCCTCTCCCTCCCGCCCGTCGCCGAAAGCACCGTTTCTCACAACCTCCCGGTCGCTCCCGGTTCCTCCTCTTTTTACCGCACGACTGCCGGCGAGGCGCCCCCCTCCCTCCGCGGCGGGGCCCTGCCGACAGCGCGCTCTCCTCCGGGCGTCGGGGGTCCGCCCTCCTTCGCCCGCCCTCGGGGCTACCTGGTTGATCCTGCCAGTAACATACGCTTGTCTCAAAGATTAAGCCATGCAAGTCTAAGTACGCACGGCCTGTACAGTGAAACTGCGAATGGCTCATTAAATCAGTTATGGTTCCTTTGATCGCTCCCCTGTTACTTGGATAACTGTGGTAATTCTAGAGCTAATACATGCGACCGAGCGCCGACCCCCATCCGCTGGCGGGGAGGCGCGCATTTATCAGCACCGCTCCCCACGGCCCGGCGCGCGGCGGCGGCGGAGGGCGACCTCCCCGTCCCCCGCGCCGGGACCCGCACTGGTGACTCTGGATAACCTCTGGCCGATCGCTGGCCCTCCGCGGCGGCGACGTCTCATTCGAATGTCTGCCCTATCAACTTTCGATGGCAGTTTCTGGGACTTCCACGGTGACGACGGGTTACGGGGAATCGGGGTTCGATTCCGGAGAGGGAGCCTGAGAAACGGCTACCACATCCAAGGAAGGCAGCAGGCGCGCAAATTACCCACTCCCGACTCGGGGAGGTAGTGACGAAAAATAACGATACGGGCCTCTGTGGAGGCGTCGTGATCGGAATGAGTACAAACACAAACCCCTTTGCGAGGATCCATCGGAGGGCAAGTCTGGTGCCAGCAGCCGCGGTAATTCCAGCTCCGATAGCGTATATTAATGTTGCTGCAGTTAAAAAGCTCGTAGTTGGATATCGGCGACGGGCGTGCCGGACGGAGGAGCGGGCGGCGGGCGGCGGGCGCCCCGGAAGGCGCGCGGCGGCCCCTCGGCCGCGCCCCGGGGACTCTGGTTCCCGGCGGCGCGCCGGGTGCGGCGCGGCCGGCGGCGCGGCCGGACGACCCCGCTCGCCACCCCCGCGACCCCACCCGTTGACTCGGGACGGCCGCTCCGAGCCCCTCTCTCGAGGGCCCCCCCGACGCCCTTAAGCTGGGTGTCCCGCGGGACCCCCGGAGCGTTTACTTTGAATAAAATAGAGTGCTCAAAGCAGGCGTCGACAAAAACGGCCCTTGAATACCAGAGCCAAGCACGATGGAACAGGGCCCCGGGGTCGCACGCGCGTGGGAAATCCAGGCGACCTTCCCGGGGCGCATGATTAAGAGGGACGGCCGGGGGCATTCGTACTGCGCCGCTAGAGGTGAAATTCTTGGACCGGCGCAGGACGGGCGAAAGCGAAGGCATTTGCCAAGAATGTTTTCATTAATCAAGAACGAAAGTCGGAGGTTCGAAGACGATCAGATACCGTCGTAGTTCCGACCGTAAACCATGCCGACCGGCGATCCGGCGGCGTCCACACCTACGA
>NW_028176303.1:17500-37500 GCF_949987555.1 Borostomias antarcticus
ACCCCCAGCCACTTTGGAGAAATGTGGCGTGTACCGCCGCCATAGGTTTGTGTACAAAAGCAATGGCAGCTGTACACGCCACATTTCTCCAAAACGGTGGGGGCTAGGAGGCTGTACAGCGGGGGTCTTCAAGTACCAAGGAGTGGCATGAACATACTCTGAGATCAGCCTCCTACCCCCAGCCACTTTGGAGATATTGACCTGAGACAGCCGTTGTACACATGACCTTTTGAAACAAAGGTCACAGCCCCTGGAGGAGCTTTACATGCACAGTACAGACACAGTACTCGGGTCAGTTACTCAGCATGCCCTGCCATTGCAGAATGTGCAGAGCTTTCGTCTCTGCTACCTTCGGTCGGGTTACGGGAAGCGACTTAGGGAGAATGTGTACAGCCGCCGAATTCCTATGGCGCCTGTACACGCACATTGTTTTACTGTACAGAGGGGGTTCCGAAAGCACTAGAGGCCTCAAAATCGGGTCAGTGGGTCATGAGTGAGTGTCCATCGAGACTGTGCAGAGAAATTTCAGCTAACCCCTCTAGAAAAAAAAAATCCTCACATATCTCCAAATTTGAACCAGGACACTGTCAGACTCTTAGAGTACAACACCCTTCTGTGCAAGAATTGATCATTTTGATCAATTAAGAAAACCGCTTAATCTTGGGGGCTGACGCTGAAATATGTTGATCCTTGGACACTCTAGAGCAATCTGAGATTTGATTCATATCTGTGGGATGTTCGTAGGCCGTACGGGAAAGGCGTACAGTGCCAATAGGTTGATATGGCGGCTGTACATTCCTTTATTTCCACACTTAACAGAGAGCTAGGAGGCTGATATTCCAGTATGTTAGTGTCAACACTTGGTCCTTTAACACCACTGAGCGATAGCCTCCTATCATGCACCAGTTTGGAGAAACAGGCGTGTACAGCCGCCATAGGTCGGTGTACAACCGCCATAGGTTTACATGTTAAAATTAAAATTGCTCGGATTGGCTCGAAACCTATGCACAGTAACAGTACACCATGGAGACATGAACATACTGCCATATCAGCCTCCTAGACCAAGAATCTTTGGAGATATTGACCCGTGTACACTGACATGTGGGGGCTGTACGCGGCCGTTTCTCACGATCGGTTGGGAGTAGGTGGCTGATCTCAGAGTATGTTCATCCCAGCCTTTGGTACTTGAGGACCCCCGCTTTATAGCCTCCTAGCCTCCACCACTTTGGAGAAATGTGGCGTGTACCGCCGCCATAGGTTTGTGTACAAAAGCAATGGCGGCTGTACACGCCACATTTCTCCAAAGCTGTGGGGGCTAGGAGGCTATAAAGCGGGGGTCCTCAAGTACCAAAGTGTGGCATGAACATACTCTGAGATCAGCCTCCTACCCCCAGCCACTTTGGAGATATTGACCTGAGACAGGCGTGTACAGCCGCCATAGGTTGGTGTACAACCGCCATAGCTTTACATGTTAAAATTAAAATTGCTCGGATTGGCTCGAAACCTATGCACAGTAACAGTACACCATGGAGACATGAACATACTGCCATATCAGCCTCCTAGACCAAGAATCTTTGGAGATATTGACCCGTGTACACTGACATGTGGGGGCTGTACGCGGCCGTTTCTCACGATCGGTTGGGAGTAGGTGGCTGATCTCAGAGTATGTTCATCCCAGCCTTTGGTACTTGAGGACCCCCGCTTTATAGCCTCCTAGCCTCCACCACTTTGGAGAAATGTGGCGTGTACCGCCGCCATAGGTTTGTGTACAAAAGCAATGGCGGCTGTACACGCCACATTTCTCCAAAGCTGTGGGGGCTAGGAGGCTATAAAGCAGGGGTCCTCAAGTACCAAAGTGTGGCATGAACATACTCTGAGATCAGCCTCCTAGCCCCCACCACTTTGGAGAAATGTGGCGTGTACCGCCGCCATAGGTTTGTGTACAAAAGCAATGGCGGCTGTACACGCTACATTTCTCCAAAACGGTGGGGGCTAGGAGGCTGTCCAGCGGGGGTCTTCAAGCACCAAGGAGTGGCATGAACATACTCTGAGATCAGCCTCCTACCCCCAGCCACTTTGGAGATATTGACCTGAGACTGGCGTGTACAGCCGCCATAGGACGGTGTACAGCCGCAATACTTTTGCATGGTGAGTGTACGGGTCAATATCTCCAAAGTGACAGGGGCTAGGAGGCTGATATGGCAGTATGTTCATACCTCCATGGTACTCTTTAAGTGTGCTGTGTTTCGAGGCAATCCGAGCAATTTGAATTTTTGACCAAAATCTCAAAATTGACTTAGAGCAGCCAAGAGGGTAAAATTCAACTTTCTCCAATCCTTACGGTATTCGGAGGCCTTGTCCCTTATGGTAAGAGGATGCTGAGGTTACATTATGAGCCTCCTACCCCCAGCCACTTTGGAGATATTGGCCTGGACACTCACCATGCAAACCTATTGCGGCTGTACACCAACCTATTGGGGCTGTACACGCCAGTCTCAGGTCAATATCTCCAAAGTGGCTAAAGGTAGGAGGCTGATCTCAGAGTATGTTCATCCCACCCTTTGGTACTTGTAGACCCCCGCTTATTAGCCTCCTAGCCCCCACCACTTTGGAGAAATGTGGCGTGTACCGCCGCCATAGGTTTGTGTACAAAAGCAATGGCGGCTGTACACGCTACATTTCTCCAAAACGGTGGGGGCTAGGAGGCTGTCCAGCGGGGGTCTTCAAGTACCAAGGAGTGGCATGAACATACTCTGAGATCAGCCTCCTACCCCCAGCCACTTTGGAGATATTGACCTGAGACTGGCGTGTACAGCCGCCATAGGACGGTGTACAGCCGCAATACTTTTGCATGGTGAGTGTACGGGTCAATATCTCCAAAGTGACAGGGGCTAGGAGGCTGATATGGCAGTATGTTCATGTCTCCATGGTGTACTGTTACTGTGCATAGGTTTTGAGCCAATCCCAGCAATTTTAATTTTAACATGTAAACCTATTGCGGCTGTACACCAACCTATTGGGGCTGTACACGCCAGTCTCAGGTCAATATCTCCAAAGTGGCTAAAGGTAGGAGGCTGATCTCAGAGTATGTTCATCCCACCCTTTGGTACTTGTAGACCCCCGCTTATTAGCCTCCTAGCCCCCACCACTTTGGAGAAATGTAGCGTGTACCGCCGCCATAGGTTTGTGTACAAAAGCAATGGCGGCTGTACACGCTACATTTCTCCAAAACGGTGGGGGCTAGGAGGCTGTCCAGCGGGGGTCTTCAAGCACCAAGGAGTGGCATGAACATACTCTGAGATCAGCCTCCTACCCCCAGCCACTTTGGAGATATTGACCTGAGACTGGCGTGTACAGCCGCCATAGGACGGTGTACAGCCGCAATACTTTTGCATGGTGAGTGTACGGGTCAATATCTCCAAAGTGACAGGGGCTAGGAGGCTGATATGGCAGTATGTTCATACCTCCATGGTACTCTTTAAGTGTGCTGTGTTTCGAGGCAATCCGAGCAATTTGAATTTTTGACTAAAATCTCAAAATCTCAAAATTGACTTAGAGCAGCCAAGAGGGTAAAATTCAACTTTCTCCAATCCTTACAGTATTCGGAGGCCTTGTCCCTTATGGTAAGAGGATGCTGAGGTTACATTATGAGCCTCCTACCCCCAGCCACTTTGGAGATATTGGCCTGGACACTCACCATGCAAACCTATTGCGGCTGTACACCAACCTATTGGGGCTGTACACGCCAGTCTCAGGTCAATATCTCCAAAGTGGCTAAAGGTAGGAGGCTGATCTCAGAGTATGTTCATCCCACCCTTTGGTACTTGTAGACCCCCGCTTATTAGCCTCCTAGCCCCCACCACTTTGGAGAAATGTGGCGTGTACCGCCGCCATAGGTTTGTGTACAAAAGCAATGGCGGCTGTACACGCTACATTTCTCCAAAACGGTGGGGGCTAGGAGGCTGTCCAGCGGGGGTCTTCAAGTACCAAGGAGTGGCATGAACATACTCTGAGATCAGCCTCCTACCCCCAGCCACTTTGGAGATATTGACCTGAGACTGGCGTGTACAGCCGCCATAGGACGGTGTACAGCCGCAATACTTTTGCATGGTGAGTGTACGGGTCAATATCTCCAAAGTGACAGGGGCTAGGAGGCTGATATGGCAGTATGTTCATGTCTCCATGGTGTACTGTTACTGTGCATAGGTTTTGAGCCAATCCCAGCAATTTTAATTTTAACATGTAAACCTATTGCGGCTGTACACCAACCTATTGGGGCTGTACACGCCAGTCTCAGGTCAATATCTCCAAAGTGGCTAGGGCTAGGAGGCTGATCTCAGAGTATGTTCATCCCACCCTTTGGTACTTGTAGACCCCCGCTTATTAGCCTCCTAGCCCCCACCACTTTTGAGAAATGTAGCGTGTACCGCCGCCATAGGTTTGTGTACAAAAGCAATGGCGGCTGTACACGCTACATTTCTCCAAAACGGTGGGGGCTAGGAGGCTGTCCAGCGGGGGTCTTCAAGCACCAAGGAGTGGCATGAACATACTCTGAGATCAGCCTCCTACCCCCAGCCACTTTGGAGATATTGACCTGAGACTGGCGTGTACAGCCGCCATAGGACGGTGTACAGCCGCAATACTTTTGCATGGTGAGTGTACGGGTCAATATCTCCAAAGTGACAGGGGCTAGGAGGCTGATATGGCAGTATGTTCATACCTCCATGGTACTCTTTAAGTGTGCTGTGTTTCGAGGCAATCCGAGCAATTTGAATTTTTGACCAAAATCTCAAAATTGACTTCCAGCAGCCAAGAGGGTAAAATTCAACTTTCTCCAATCCTTACGGTATTCGGAGGCCTTGTCCCTTATGGTAAGAGGATGCTGAGGTTACATTATGAGCCTCCTACCCCCAGCCACTTTGGAGATATTGGCCTGGACACTCACCATGCAAACCTATTGCGGCTGTACACCAACCTATTGGGGCTGTACACGCCAGTCTCAGGTCAATATCTCCAAAGTGGCTAGGGCTAGGAGGCTGATCTCAGAGTATGTTCATCCCACCCTTTGGTACTTGAGGACCCCTGCTTATTAGCCTCCTAGCCCCCACCACTTTTGAGAAATGTAGCGTGTACCGCTGCCATAGGTTTGTGTACAAATGCAATGGCGGCTGTACACGCTACATTTCTCCAAAACGGTGGGGGCTAGGAGGCTGTACAGCGGGGGTCTTCAAGTACCAAGGAGTGGCATGAACATACTCTGAGATCAGCCTCCTACCCCCAGCCACTTTGGAGATATTGACCTGAGACTGGCGTGTACAGCCCCAATAGGTTGGTGTACAGCCGCAATAGGTTTGCATGGTGAGTGTCCAGGCCAATATCTCCAAAGTGCAAGGTCATAGCCTCTCCCAACCACCACCTACCCCCAGTAATTCCTAGGCTAGCTTTCAAATGAAACCATCCGTGAAGCTCTACGACGTTCCGTTAATTTTGCCTATTTTCTGGCAGACGGTTATAACCAAAGTTATAACCGTCTGCCAGATAGGCTATATCTCCAGTGTAGAAGTTGGTAGCTACTCAGAACCACCACCTACCCCCAGTAATTCCTAGGCTAGCTTTCAAATGAATCCATCCGTGAAGCTCTACGACGTTTCATTAATTTTTACATGTAAACCTATGGCGGTTGTACACGGCTGTTTCTTCCAAATGGATGGGGCTAGAAGGCTCATAATGTAACCTCACCATCCCCTGGCCATAAGGTACAAGCCCTCCAGATATAAGTTTATATAAGTTTAATTTTTGCAAACTGCACCTTTAAGTTGAATTTTTGCCAACTTCACCTTTAAGCTTCAGATAGGCTAAAATTAAACTTCCTCCAATCCTTTCAATATTCAGAGGACTTGTCCCTTATGGGAAGGGGATTATTATAAGAATATAATAATTATAATTATAATAACAGTAATAATACTAATACTTATTATAATAGTTATAATCAATTAACCTTTTGGTTTTGTGAGGGTTTCTGTGTAATAGATATTATATTTCTGTGTAATAGATATTGTAATTGTTAGTGTGTGTGAAAGTGCAAATGAAAAGAAAAAAGATTATATTAATTAGTTGTTATATAACTAGTTATTAGCTGATTACAAAACAAGGGTTATCTAACCCTTAAAACGGGGTTACCTACCCCTTAAAACAGGGTTCTGGTCCACCTTAAACAGTCCACCTTAAACAAGTACATTACCTTACACTTGAACGGCAAATTCAGTGGAGAAGAGAAGAGAAGACAGAAGAGAGAAGACAGAAGACAGACTAACTAACGGGTGAGTTTAACATTGATTTTTAATCGAAAAAAGTAATGTATCTGGATGTGAAAATAAAGATAAAAGGCTAATGAATCGATTTCTGGCAAGTCTGTGAGGAATATCCTGTGAGAAAGTTTTTTTCTGACTTTTAAATGCCCGTAGCCCTATTGAAATGCGCTTGGACATGCGTTCTTTCACTCGACGTTTGCTTTCATGTAAAACTCATTTTCCTTATATGAAAATAAAGAAAAAGGGATGGCGAAATGAATGATATAAAGCATTCCATGCTATATTGTGAGGAAACTTGAGAAATATCGTTGCAAAGTGTGGAGATAAATGGCGGAGAAAAATAGTTTTTCTAGTTTTTCTCTCAGGATATATCATTCACATTGAAAACAATATTTCTCAACTTTCCTCACAATATTGCATGAAATGCTTGATATCATTCGATTCCCCATCCATCTTGTTGTCTTTCTTTTCATATAAGGTACCTCACTTTTACATTAAACCCAGCCCGCAAGCAAGACCGCATGTCTCAATGCAAATTAGGCCTACTCCATACTGTACTTTAAAAATGTGCGCTCACTCTTTCACTCGACGCTTGCTGGCTGAGTTTTAATGCAAAAGTAATGTACCTTATATGAAATCAAAGAAAAAGAGATGGCGAAATGAATGATATAAAGCATTCCATGCTATATTGTGAGGAAAATTGTTTCTTATTGTTGCAAAGTGACAGTTTTCTTCTCTGCAGATGGCTCTCACTTTGAAGCAAAATTAAACAACTTTCTTGACATGCTTCTATGGCTGTATTCAATGATATAGATGCACTGTTGTAATAAAATATTAAATGCTAAAATCTGGTGTGTGTGTTTTCTCTTTCAGAATTACTATAATTATCATGCCATCGTGTCCGATTTGTGACAAGGAGCTGTCCGCTGTCAGCGGACACCTCCTCAAAGTCCACCATATCAAGAATGCTAAGGAGAGGATGATTGTCGTCCAGCTGGCGCGAGGGACCGTCGGCATCCGCACCAGCCCGTGTCCGGTCCCGGGGTGCGGCCACAGCAAGAAGCATCTCCAGAGGCACCTCGTCATCGGCCACAAGGACCTTACGATGGAGGAGAGGGCTGTGTGGGAGGACCACGCCAGGAGAGATGAGGCCATCAGGCGGTTGGCTGCTCTGCGGGCCACCAACCCAACCGTCCCTCTCATGACCGGTTGGGACGTGGAGGAGGATGAGCTGGCGCCTCTGGAAGTGGATCTGGAGGAAGAGGACATCACCGCTGGCCCCTCCTTGAAGAAGCCTAAGGTGTCCGGTCCATGCAAAAAGCCCAGCTGCGCCCGCTATCGTGCCAAGGCGCAGTCGGAGGTCAACGCTCTGCGGTCCCGCCTTCTAAAAAAGGACCTCAAGATCCGCCAGCTGCGCCACCTGCTGAGCTGCCACCAGCGGGTGGCAATAAGACCGGCTCTGGTGCAAGGGCCAAAGGTAAGAATTATTTCTCTGTATCCTTTCTCTCTATCTGTCCATCTATATATCTATCTCATACTCACCTCATTTGCTAGGCTGCTGCATTGGTGGAGGAGGAGGACGAGGAGGAGGAGGACGAAGTCATCTTTGATGCCGGGCTGCTGTGCTCCCAGCCAGCCACGAGCTCCACCGCGCCAGCCACGATCTCCACCGCGCCAGCCACGAGCTCCACCGCGCCAGCCACGAGCTCCACCGCGCCAGCCACGAGCTCCACCGCGCCAGCCACGAGCTCCACCGCGCCAGCCACGAGCTCCACCGCGCCAGCCACGAGCTCCCCCGCGCCAGCCACGAGCTCCACCCAGCGGCCGACCTTCCTCAACCCAGGAGGGCTGAATGTTAAGGTCACCTCGGTGACCTTGCCTGGTTCCCCCACCAAAGACTACTCCCCATGGAGCACCGGGCGTGGCAGAGGGAACCGGATGAGGCTCATTGAGCTGCCTGGTGGCATAGGTAAGGAGTCTTGACTCTTCATACTGTATATTGGATCTCTCTCTCTCTCTCACACACACACACACACACACACACACACACACACACACACACACACACACACACACTCTAAAACGCGCACACACCCAAGGTTTTAATCTAATACATGTGTAATACATGTGTCATTGCAGAGAAAGTGCTGGAGAACTTCAAGGAGCACCATCAAGGGCTCAACCCTTCACTCAAACAGCAAGAAAATGCGAAATCAAAAGTGAGCAGGGTCAAGTCCTTCCTCCTTTACATGGGCCATGGTGTGACCAGACTCTCAGACTGGGTGTTCCTGTATAACATCCCGAGGATGCGGACGTGAGTAGTGTTGTCATTACTCGCTCAGGGCAATTGGTTTAAGTTCAAGTAATCTATTCATTGCCGTATAACAAAACTAAAACTATTGATTTTCTTTGTATTTCACCAACTCTGCAGGTTCACAAACACCCTTGTCAAGGAGCACGAGGGGAAGATCACCACAGCCCAGTTCTACCTCACCAACATCCGGCTTTTCCTCGTGTTCCTCTCTGAAATCCCGCCCAAACACTGCCGCCTCACAAGGGTGCAGTTTGCAGAGCTGCGGCGGGAGGCCGAGATGAACATGAAGTCGAACATGAAGGCGGTGACCGTGCATCGCATGGAAAATGTGAGATCGAAACAAGACAACCTTCCGCCGAAGGCTGACCTGCTGGAGTTCAAGGCTCAGGCCAAGATCAGGATCCCCCAGCTTCTGAGTGAGTTTTCTGTCAGTCAGTCAATCAATCAATCAAATCAAAAAATCAAAGTTTTATTTGTATAGCACATTTCATACACAGAGACAACACAATGCGCTTTACAGAGAACAAGGGAGGTGGGCATACGTCATCATACCGCAACGCGCAGTGAGTAAAGATTGATCGTTGTGTCGAATGTTCAATCTTCTGTCTCTCTTGTCTCCATTCTCTCTCCACAGCCAAGCTAAAACGCAAGACGGACGAGGCGACAAAATTCAGCCTCTACGGGTACATGGCCGGGTACTGGGCCTGCTCTTACGGCCACAGGACCGGGGTGTACACTAACATGACGGAGCAGGAGGTCGATGAGGCCAGGCGGCGACACAGCAAGAGCAAGAGCAAGGCAGGCGGCTACCTCATCCACGTGAGTGCTCATTTAATCCATCTGGCAACACACAATTAGAATATTAGTGATTAATCTACCTGACATACTGTGTCAAGTGTCAGCCTGCTCCCCACAGCCTCTCTCTCTCTCCTTCTCTGTCTCAATTTGTATCTTTCTCTCTTGCTATCAAAAGGTCAAAGAGCACAAGACCGCCAAGACGTTTGGGGAGGCCATCATATATATGACCGAGGAGGAATTCGGGTGGCTGGACGAGTGGATGACCATCAAGGCTAGTTTATTACTTTGCTATTACTTCACTTTGTTAATTCTCTTTTCACTACCAGAGTTTACCGCTATGTGCCGGGTCTCCTTTTTGCTGCTGCCATAATCCCAATTTCTCCAACCTGGGGAATAATAAAGGCTGTCTCATCTTCTCTTAAGGCCTCGATCCAGGGCCCCAAAAACCCCTACGTACTGTATACAAAGGGGAAGCACGCCTGCAAGAGTATCAACCTCCTCTTTGGCAACGCGTGGAACGCCAGCGGCCTGAAAGGGAAACCCTCCTTCACCATGATCAGGACGGCGGTGGCCAAATATGTAGGTGTGCACACATACACGTACACATATACACATAACAGTGTGAACAACACTCATAATCCAAATCTTGTTACACATGGCACTTGAATAGACTGGTGTGTTTTACTACAAGTTGATTTGGGATGCTAATCTGTCTCTTTTTTTGTCTCTCTGTCTGCTATGTGTTTCAAATGTGTTTCAGACAAAGGACAGTGCGACGGCAGGAGAGAGAAGGCTCGTCACAGATATGCAGTGCCACAGCACGTCCATGGCGGACAAATTTTACGCCCTCAACCCTGACGAGGACAAGGCCATGGAGGTGAGGCGGATAATCGCTTCTGCCCTCGAGGCGCCTGAGGAGGAAGAGAGGGGAGGCAAGAGGAGGGCAGAGGCAGCAGGTCCCGCCGCGTCCCAGCCATCGGCAGCCAAGAAGGGCAGGAGGGAGGAAGAGACGGAGGACGACAGCAGCGGGGATGAGTCAAAGGTTAGTTAAAAGTTGTGTTGTTTATTATTTGACAATCTTGAAAATCCATTCATTTGTGACATTCAAGCACACACACATAGAGACAATACACCCAACTGTCAAGGATCACTAAAGAATGAGGCTAACCTTGTGAATGTCCTTTACACTATCCTCTCCAGGTGCCGTACCAGGAGTCAGGGGATTCCTCCCCTCCCGTGTCCTCCGAAGAGGAAGGAGAAGAGGAGGAACTGGTAGGTATATCTTAAAGTGGTGATATATGAACAGCTGTAAGGTCAGTCTGTATTTAATGGAAAAATCCAACATGCACACTCTTACAAAATGGTGGTGCTGGGAGTAAATCCCCTTTAAGGTATCAAATGAGAAATACAAGACTGCAGAAGGCACACACCGTCTGTATTTAATGTCAAGACTAAAAACAAAATGCTGTTTTGCTCACACAGGTTGAACATTCCCCACCTCAGAGGGGCCAGCTCATGAGACAGGCGAGTGTCCGGCTCCCCCGCCTCAGAGGGTATGTGTCGCCCTTGAAGCGAATCCAGGCCAGGAAGAACCAGAAGGCCCTGAAGGTGATGACGACGAGGACGGTGAAGCGAAAGGCCCTGCTCTTTGGGAAGGCACATGTAAGTGGCTCACATATAAACACCTCTTCTGTCAGCCAATTAGTTATTGCATGGTAGTTTCTGTGTTAAATGTCACCTTCAGAAAAAGACTGACAACCGTCTTGTCATCAGCAGGAGTCTGAGAAGGAGGAGGGGGAGAAGGAGGAGGAGGAGGAGGAGGAGGAGGAGGAGGAGGAGGAGGAGGAGAAGGAGGAGAAGGAGTAGGAGGAGAAGGAGAAGGAGGAGGAGGAGAAGGAGGAGGAGGAGAAGGAGTAGGAGGAGGAGGAGTGTGAATGTTCTATTTATATCTTTTAAGTTAATTTCTATTTATATTTCTATTTCTATTTTTGTTAATGTTTCTATTTATTATATTTTGTTAATCATTTTAGTGTTCATTTGTAGTTGTAGTTAGTAGTTAGGTAGTAGTAGTTAGATAGTATAGTGTGTGTTATCATTTCTATTTATATTTCTATTTATATTTTTGTTAATGTTTCTATTTATTATATTTTGTTCATCATTTTAGTGTTCATTTGTAGTTGTAGTAGTTAGTAGTTAGGTAGTAGTAGTTAGATAGTATAGTGTGTGTTTTAATATAGTTGTTAATACATTTGTTTTTACCTAAATTTGCTGTCTACTATTTATTTCATTTCCTTATCTCATTGAAATAGCAAGTTGCCTTTGCACACCTTTTGCACACAATGTAGCCCAATATGAGCCACAACCTGTGCTTATTGCAGAGGCTTTATCAGTAGACACTACTGTAAATGCCTTTACATTAAGCTCAGGTTGTGGACACAGACCACAGAGCTATATGTGGCCTACTATGAGCCACAACCTGTGCTTATTGCAGAGGCTTTATCAGTAGACACTACTGTAAATGTCTTTACATTAAGCTCAGGTTGTGGACACAGACCACAGAGCTATAATGTGGCCTACTATGAGCCACAACCTGTGCTTATTGCAGAGGCTTTATCAGTAGACACTACTGTAAATGCCTTTACATTAAGCTCAGGTTGTGGACACAGACCACAGAGCTATATGTGGCCTACTATGAGCCACAACCTGTGCTTATTGCAGAGGCTTTATCAGTAGACACTACTGTTAATGCCTTTACATTAAGCTCAGGTTGTGGACACAGCGTATTGCCATGTAAACCTATTGCTGTTGTACACCGACCTATGGCGGCGGTACACGCCCCATCTCTCCAAAGTGGTGGGGGCTAGGAGGCTGTACAGCGGGGGTCCTCAAGTACCAAGGTGTGGCATAAACATACTCTGAGATCAGCCTCCTACTCCCAACCAATCATGAGAAACAGCCGCGTACAGCACCCACAGGTCGGTGTACAACAGCAATAGGTTTACATGGTGAGTGGTCAATATCTCCAAAGATTCTTGGTCTAGGAGGCTGATATGGCAGTATGTTCATGTCTTTATGGTGTACTGTTACTGTGCATAGGTTTCGAGCCAATCCGAGCAATTTTAATTTTAACATGTAAAGCTATGGCGGTTGTACACCAACCTATTGGGGCTGTACACGCCAGTCTCAGGTCAATATCTCCAAAGTGGCTAGGGCTAGGAGGCTGATCTCAGAGTATGTTCATCCCACCCTTTGGTACTTGTAGACCCCCGCTTATTAGCCTCCTAGCCCCCACCACTTTTGAGAAATGTAGCGTGTACCGCCGCCATAGGTTTGTGTACAAAAGCAATGGCGGCTGTACACGCTACATTTCTCCAAAACGGTGGGGGCTAGGAGGCTGTCCAGCGGGGGTCTTCAAGTACCAAGGAGTGGCATGAACATACTCTGAGATCAGCCTCCTACCCCCAGCCACTTTGGAGATATTGACCTGAGACTGGCGTGTACAGCCGCCATAGGACGGTGTACAGCCGCAATACTTTTGCATGGTGAGTGTACGGGTCAATATCTCCAAAGTGACAGGGGCTAGGAGGCTGATATGGCAGTATGTTCATGTCTCCATGGTGTACTGTTACTGTGCATAGGTTTTGAGCCAATCCCAGCAATTTTAATTTTAACATGTAAACCTATTGCGGCTGTACACCAACCTATTGGGGCTGTACACGCCAGTCTCAGGTCAATATCTCCAAAGTGGCTAAAGGTAGGAGGCTGATCTCAGAGTATGTTCATCCCACCCTTTGGTACTTGTAGACCCCCGCTTATTAGCCTCCTAGCCCCCACCACTTTGGAGAAATGTGGCGTGTACCGCCGCCATAGGTTTGTGTACAAAAGCAATGGCGGCTGTACACGCTACATTTCTCCAAAACGGTGGGGGCTAGGAGGCTGTACAGCGGGGGTCTTCAAGTACCAAGGAGTGGCATGAACATACTCTGAGATCAGCCTCCTACCCCCAGCCACTTTGGAGATATTGACCTGAGACTGGCGTGTACAGCCCCAATAGGTTGGTGTACAGCCGCAATAGGTTTGCATGGTGAGTGTCCAGGCCAATATCTCCAAAGTGCAAGGTCATAGCCTCTCCCAACCACCACCTACCCCCAGTAATTCCTAGGCTAGCTTTCAAATGAAACCATCCGTGAAGCTCTACGACGTTCCGTTAATTTTGCCTATTTTCTGGCAGACGGTTATAACCAAAGTTATAACCGTCTGCCAGATAGGCTATATCTCCAGTGTAGAAGTTGGTAGCTACTCAGAACCACCACCTACCCCCACTAATTCCTAGGCTAGCTTTCAAATGAATCCATCCGTGAAGCTCTACGACGTTTCATTAATTTTAACATGTAAACCTATGGCGGTTGTACACGGCTGTTTCTTCCAAATGGATGGGGCTAGAAGGCTCATAATGTAACCTCACCATCCCCTGGCCATAAGGTACAAGCCCTCCAGATATAAGTTTATATAAGTTTAATTTTTGCAAACTGCACCTTTAAGTTGAATTTTTGCCAACTTCACCTTTAAGCTTCAGATAGGCTAAAATTAAACTTCCTCCAATCCTTTCAATATTCAGAGGACTTGTCCCTTATGGGAAGGGGATTATTATAAGAATATAATAATTATAATTATAATAACAGTAATAATACTAATACTTATTATAATAGTTATAATCAATTAACCTTTTGGTTTTGTGAGGGTTTCTGTGTAATAGATATTATATTTCTGTGTAATAGATATTGTAATTGTTAGTGTGTGTGAAAGTGCAAATGAAAAGAAAAAAGATTATATTAATTAGTTGTTATATAACTAGTTATTAGCTGATTACAAAACAAGGGTTATCTAACCCTTAAAACGGGGTTACCTACCCCTTAAAACAGGGTTCTGGTCCACCTTAAACAGCCCACCTTAAACAAGTACATTAGCTTACACTTGAACGGCAAATTCAGTGGAGAAGAGAAGAGAAGACAGAAGAGAGAAGACAGAAGACAGACTAACTAACGGGTGAGTTTAACATTGATTTTTAATCGAAAAAAGTAATGTATCTGGATGTGAAAATAAAGATAAAAGGCTAATGAATCGATTTCTGGCAAGTCTGTGAGGAATATCCTGTGAGAAAGTTTTTTTCTGACTTTTAAATGCCCGTAGCCCTATTGAAATGCGCTTGGACATGCGTTCTTTCACTCGACGTTTGCTTTAATGTAAAACTCATTTTCCTTATATGAAAATAAAGAAAAAGGGATGGCGAAATGAATGATATAAAGCATTCCATGCTATATTGTGAGGAAACTTGAGAAATATCGTTGCAAAGTGTGGAGATAAATGGCGGAGAAAAAGTTTCTCTAGTTTTTCTCTCAGGATATATCATTCACATTGAAAACAATATTTCTCAACTTTCCTCACAATATTGCATGAAATGCTTGATATCATTCGATTCCCCATCCATCTTGTTGTCTTTCTTTTCATATAAGGTACCTCACTTTTACATTAAACCCAGCCCGCAAGCAAGACCGCATGTCTCAATGCAAATTAGGCCTACTGCATACTGTACTTTAAAAATGTGCGCTCACTCTTTCACTCGACGCTTGCTGGCTGAGTTTTAATGCAAAAGTAATGTACCTTATATGAAATGAAAGACAACAAGATGAGGAATGGAATGATATCAAGCATGTCATGCTATATTGTGAGGAAAATTGTTTCTTATTGTTGCAAAGTGACATTTTTCTTCTCTGCAGATGGCTCTCACTTTGAAGCAAAATTAAACAACTTTCTTGACATGCTTCTATGGCTGTATTCAATGATATAGATGCACTGTTGTGATAAAATATTAAATGCTAAAATCTGGTGTGTGTGTTTTCTCTTTCAGAATTATTGAATCATGACTGCATGTCCGCTGTGTGACAAGGAGACGTCCGCTCTCAGCTCTCACCTCCTCACAATCCACAGCATCAACAATTATGAGGAGAGGATGATTGTCCTCCAGCTGGCGCGAGGCCTGATCGGCATCGGCACCAGCCCGTGTCCGGTCCCGGGGTGTGGCCACAGGAAGTCCTATCTCCAGAGGCACCTCGTCATCGGCCACAAGGACTTCACCATGGAGGAGAGGTCTCTGTGGGAGGACCGCGCCATGAGAGACGAGACCATCAGGCGGTTGGCTGCTCTGCGGGCCACCAACCCAACCGTCCCTCTCATGACCGGTTGGGACGTGGAAGAGGATGAGCTGGCGCCTCTGAAAGCAGATGAGGAGGAAGAGGACATCACCGCCGGCCCCTCCGCGAAGAAGCAAAAGTTGTCGGGTCCCTGCGGAGACCCCAGCTGCGTCCTCTACCGTGACCGGGCGCAGTCGGAGTTGAACGCTCTGCGGTCCCGCTTTCTGAAAAAGGACGACAAGATCTGCCAGCTGCGCCACCGGCTGAGCTGCCGTCAGCGGGTGGCATTAAGACCGCCTCTTGGGCAAGGGCCAAAGGTAAGAATTATTTCTCTGTATCCTTTCTCTCTATCTGTCTATCTATATATCTATCTAATACTCACCTCATTTGCTAGGCTGCTGCATTGGTGGAGGACGAGTGGGAGGAGAAGGAGGAGGAGGAGGAGAAGGAGGAGAAGATGGAGGAGGAGAAGGAGGAGGAGGAGGAGAAGGAGGAGAAGATGGAGGAGGAGAAGGAGGAGAAGGAGTAGGAGGAGGAGAAGGAGGAGAAGGAGGAGGAGGAGGAGAAGGAGGAGAAGGAGGAGAAGGAGGAGGAGGAGGAGGAGGAGAAGGAGTAGGAGGATTGTGAATATGTTCTATTTATATCTTTTAAGTTAATTTCTATTTATATTTCTATTTCTATTTATATTTTTGTTAATGTTTCTATTTATTATATTTTGTTAATCATTTTAGTGTTCATTTGTAGTTATAGTAGTTAGTAGTTAGGTAGTAGTAGTTATATAGTATAGTGTGTTTTATAATAGTTGTTAATACATTTGTTTTTACCTAAATTTGCTGTCTACTATTTATTTCATTTCCTTATCTCATTGAAATAGCAAGTTGCCTTTGCACACCTTTTGCACACAATGTAGCCCAATATGAGCCACAACCTGTGCTTATTGCAGAGGCTTTATCAGTAGACACTACTGTAAATGCCTTTACATTAAGCTCAGGTTGTGGACACAGACCACAGAGCTATATGTGGCCTACTATGAGCCACAACCTGTGCTTATTGCAGAGGCTTTATCAGTAGACACTACTGTAAATGTCTTTACATTAAGCTCAGGTTGTGGACACAGACCACAGAGCTATATGTGGCCTACTATGAGCCACAACCTGTGCTTATTGCAGAGGCTTTATCAGTAGACACTACTGTTAAAGCCTTTACATTAAGCTCAGGTTGTGGACACAGACCACAGAGCTATAATGTGGCCTACTATGAGCCACAACCTGTGCTTATTGCAGAGGCTTTATCAGTAGACACTACTGTAAATGCCTTTACATTAAGCTCAGGTTGTGGACACAGACCACAGAGCTATATGTGGCCTACTATGAGCCACAACCTGTGCTTATTGCAGAGGCTTTATCAGTAGACACTACTGTTAATGCCTTTACATTAAGCTCAGGTTGTGGACACAGCGTATTGCCATGTAAACCTATTGCTGTTGTACACCGACCTATGGCGGCGGTACACGCCCCATCTCTCCAAAGTGGTGGGGGCTAGGAGGCTGTACAGCGGGGGTCCTCAAGTACTAAAGTGTGGCATGAACATACTCTGAGATCAGCCTCCTACCCCCAACCAATCATGAGAAACAGCCGCGTACAGCACCCACAGGTCGGTGTACAACAGCAATAGGTTTACATGGTGAGTGGTCAATATCTCCAAAGATTCTTGGTCTAGGAGGCTGATATGGCAGTATGTTCATGTCTTTATGGTGTACTGTTACTGTGCATAGGTTTCGAGCCAATCCGAGCAATTTTAATTTTAACATGTAAAGCTATGGCGGTTGTACACCAACCTATGGCGGCTGTACACGCCTGTCTCAGGTCAATATCTCCAAAGTGGCTGGGGGTAGGAGGCTGATCTCAGAGTATGTTCATGCCACTCCTTGGTACTTGAAGACCCCCGCTGTACAGCCTCCTAGCCCCCACCGTTTTGGAGAAATGTGGCGTGTACAGCCGCCATTGCTTTTGTACACAAACCTATGGCGGCGGTACACGCCACATTTCTCCAAAGTGGTAGAAGCTAGGAGGCTGATCTCAGAGTATGTTCATGCCACACTTTGGTACTTGAGGACCCCCGCTTTATAGCCTCCTAGCCCCCACCACTTTTGAGAAATGTAGCGTGTACCGCTGCCATAGGTTTGTGTACAAATGCAATGGCGGCTGTACACGCCACATTTCTCCAAAACGGTGGGGGCTAGGAGGCTGTACAGCGGGGGTCCTCAAGTACCAAAGTGTGGCATGAACATACTCTGAGATCAGCCTCCTACTCCCAACCAATCATGAGAAACAGCCGCGTACAGCACCCACATGTCAGTGTACACGGGTCAATATCTCCAAAGATTCTTGGTCTAGGAGGCTGATATGGCAGTATGTTCATGTCTCCATGGTGTACTGTTACTGTGCATAGGTTTCGAGCCAATCCGAGCAATTTTAATTTTAACATGTAAACCTATTGCTGTTGTACACCGACCTATGGCGGCGGTACACGCCCCATCTCTCCAAAGTGCCTGGGGGTAGGAGGCTGATCTCAGAGTATGTTCATGCCACACTTTGGTACTTGAGGACCCCCGCTTTATAGCCTCCTAGCCCCCACCACTTTTGAGAAATGTAGCATGTACCGCTGCCATAGGTTTGTGTACAAATGCAATGGCGGCTGTACACGCCACATTTCTCCAAAGTGGTGGGGGCTAGGAGGCTGATCTCAGAGTATGTTCATCCCACCCTTTGGTACTTGAGGACCCCTGCTTATTAGCCTCCTAGCCCCCACCACTTTTGAGAAATGTAGCGTGTACCGCTGCCATAGGTTTGTGTACAAATGCAATGGCGGCTGTACACGCCACATTTCTCAGAAACGGTGGGGGCTAGGAGGCTGTACAGCGGGGGTCCTCAAGTACCAAAGTGTGGCATGAACATACTCTGAGATCAGCCTCCTACTCCCAACCAATCATGAGAAACAGCCGCGTACAGCCCCGACCTATGGCGGCTGTACACGCCTGTTTCTCCAAACTGGTGCATGATAGGAGGCTATCGCTCAGTGGTGTTGAAGGACCAAGGGTTGACACTAACATACTGGAATATCAGCCTCCTAGCTCTCTGTTAAGTGTGGAAATAAAGGAATGTACAGCCGCCATATCAACCTATTGGCACTGTACGCCTTTCCCGTACGGCCTACAAACATCCCACAGATATGAATCAAATCTCAGATTGCTCTAGAGTGTCCAAGGATCAACATATTTCAGCGTCAGCCCCCAAGATTAAGCGGTTTTCTTAATTGATCAAAATCATCAATTCTTGCACAGAAGGGTGTTGTACTCTAAGAGTCTGACAGTGTCCTGGTTCAAATTTGGAGATATGTGAGGATTTTTTTTTTCTAGAGGGGTTAGCTGAAATTTCTCTGCACAGTCTCGATGGACACTCACTCATGACCCACTGACCCGATTTTGAGGCCTCTAGTGCTTTCGGAACCCCCTCTGTACAGAAAAACAATGTGCGTGTACAGGCGCCATAGGAATTCGGCGGCTGTACACATTCTCCCTAATTCGCTTCCCGTAACCCGACCGAAGGTAGCAGAGACGAAAGCTCTGCACATTCTGCAATGGCAGGGCATGCTGAGTAACTGACCCGAGTACTGTGTCTGTACTGTGCATGTAAAGGTCTTCCAGGGGCTGTGACCTTTGTTTCAAAAGGTCATGTGTACAACGGCTGTCTCAGGTCAATATCTCCAAAGTGGCTGGGGGTAGGAGGCTGATCTCAGAGTATGTTCATCCCACTCTTTGGTACTTGAGGACCCCCGCTTTATAGCCTCCTAGCCCCCACCGCTTCGGAGAAATTGTGCGTGTACAGCCGCCATACATTCCTATGGCGGCTGTACACATCATCTCCAAATTGACAGGGGCTAGGAGGCTGATATGGCAGTATGTTTATGTCTCCATGGTGTACTGTTACTGTGCATAGGTTTCGAGCAAATCGGAGCAATTTTAATTTTAACATGTAAACCTATTGCTGTTGTACACCAAAGCTGTGGCGCCTGTACACGCCTGTGTACTGTAGCGTATTAAAAGAAATCGAGCGGTCCGATCGGTCCGAAACCCGTACGGCCCTTTGTCCTCGAGGTGCCGATCACGCACGCCGGATTTCGTGCCGAACGGACCGCTCTGAATATCCCGTTCTCCGATTGGCCCATATGGGACGCTCCGATTGGTCCGCCGTACAGAGGGCCCATAGTCCCCGAGGGCCTGATCACGCTCACCGAAGGGCGTGCCGATCGGAAAACTTTGAAAATGGAGCTCTCTGATTGGTCCGAAACTCCGCACGCCGTTAGGCCACGGTCGGGACTCCACCC
>NW_028176303.1:75000-77500 GCF_949987555.1 Borostomias antarcticus
CCCCCCGCTCTCGGGAAGGGAGGAGGCGCGGAGTGAGAGCGCGCGCGGCAGGACTCCAAAGACGGTCGACTTATGCCCGGAGCTCGGCGGCAGCGTAACGCCCCTGGCTCTCGGATCGCTCGGCGGGGCAGCGGTCCCCGGGCACCCCAACGACGGATCGCTCGGCGGGGGAGCGGTCCCCTCTTACTTGGCGGCCGGGGGAGCGGTCCCCTCTCACTAGTTAGCCGAGGGAGCGGTCCCTCTGACGCACGGAGCCGAGGGAGCGGTCCCTCTTTACGCACGGAGCCCGGGGAGCGGTCCCCATTACTAGTTAGCCGAGGGAGCGGTCCCTCTTTACGCACGGAGCCCGGGGAGCGGTCCCCATTACTAGTTAGCCGAGGGAGCGGTCCCTCTGACGCACGGAGCCGAGGGAGCGGTCCCTCTTTACGCACGGAGCCCGGGGAGCGGTCCCCATTACGCACGCACCCACACACACTCACTGTCTCCCACGGTCCGAAAGGCAAACGTCTCCAGCCTAGGGAGGGCCGTCGGGGGGGTCTTATCTCCCCCGGCCGGTTCCTCTCGAACGCCGGAGCGCCTCCGGGCCGGTCCGCGCGACAGGGGGAGCGTTCCCCCTGCCGCCGGTGCCGCAGCCGCCCTCCTCACGGCGAGGCCGAGTCGCCCCGTCTCACCCGGTCGTCCTACACGGCGGCGTGGCGGGTGAGCGCGCAGGTGGCCTCGGCGGGCCCCGCTGCGCCTCTCCCTCCCGCCCGTCGCCGAAAGCACCGTTTCTCACAACCTCCCGGTCGCTCCCGGTTCCTCCTCTTTTTACCGCACGACTGCCGGCGAGGCGCCCCCCTCCGCGGCGGGGCCCTGCCGACAGCGCGCTCTCCTCCGGGCGTCGGGGGTCCGCCCTCCTTCGCCCGCCCTCGGGGCTACCTGGTTGATCCTGCCAGTAACATACGCTTGTCTCAAAGATTAAGCCATGCAAGTCTAAGTACGCACGGCCTGTACAGTGAAACTGCGAATGGCTCATTAAATCAGTTATGGTTCCTTTGATCGCTCCCCTGTTACTTGGATAACTGTGGTAATTCTAGAGCTAATACATGCGACCGAGCGCCGACCCCCATCCGCTGGCGGGGAGGCGCGCATTTATCAGCACCGCTCCCCACGGCCCGGCGCGCGGCGGCGGCGGAGGGCGACCTCCCCGTCCCCGCGCCGGGACCCGCACTGGTGACTCTGGATAACCTCTGGCCGATCGCTGGCCCTCCGCGGCGGCGACGTCTCATTCGAATGTCTGCCCTATCAACTTTCGATGGCAGTTTCTGGGACTTCCACGGTGACGACGGGTTACGGGGAATCGGGGTTCGATTCCGGAGAGGGAGCCTGAGAAACGGCTACCACATCCAAGGAAGGCAGCAGGCGCGCAAATTACCCACTCCCGACTCGGGGAGGTAGTGACGAAAAATAACGATACGGGCCTCTGTGGAGGCGTCGTGATCGGAATGAGTACAAACACAAACCCCTTTGCGAGGATCCATCGGAGGGCAAGTCTGGTGCCAGCAGCCGCGGTAATTCCAGCTCCGATAGCGTATATTAATGTTGCTGCAGTTAAAAAGCTCGTAGTTGGATATCGGCGACGGGCGTGCCGGACGGAGGAGCGGGCGGCGGGCGGCGGGCGCCCCGGAAGGCGCGCGGCGGCCCCTCGGCCGCGCCCCGGGGACTCTGGTTCCCGGCGGCGCGCCGGGTGCGGCGCGGCCGGCGGCGCGGCCGGACGACCCCGCTCGCCACCCCCGCGACCCCACCCGTTGACTCGGGACGGCCGCTCCGAGCCCCTCTCTCGAGGGCCCCCCCGACGCCCTTAAGCTGGGTGTCCCGCGGGACCCCCGGAGCGTTTACTTTGAATAAAATAGAGTGCTCAAAGCAGGCGTCGACAAAAACGGCCCTTGAATACCAGAGCCAAGCACGATGGAACAGGGCCCCGGGGTCGCACGCGCGTGGGAAATCCAGGCGACCTTCCCGGGGCGCATGATTAAGAGGGACGGCCGGGGGCATTCGTACTGCGCCGCTAGAGGTGAAATTCTTGGACCGGCGCAGGACGGGCGAAAGCGAAGGCATTTGCCAAGAATGTTTTCATTAATCAAGAACGAAAGTCGGAGGTTCGAAGACGATCAGATACCGTCGTAGTTCCGACCGTAAACCATGCCGACCGGCGATCCGGCGGCGTCCACACCTACGACCCGCCGGGCAGCCTCCGGGAAACCAAAGTCTTTAGGTTCCGGGGGGAGTATGGTTGCAAAGCTGAAACTTAAAGGAATTGACGGAAGGGCACCACCAGGAGTGGAGCCTGCGGCTTAATTCGACTCAACACGGGGAACCTCACCCGGCCCGGACACGGACAGGATTGACAGATTGACGGCTCTTTCTCGATTCCGTGGGTGGTGGTGCATGGCCGTTCGTAGTTGGTGGAGCGATTTGTCTGGTTAATTCCGATAACGAACGAGACTCCGGCTTGCTAAAT
>NW_028176303.1:85000-87500 GCF_949987555.1 Borostomias antarcticus
CCTCTTAACACGGCGGGGGAGCGGTCCCTCTTAACACGGACCGAGAAGAGTCTGACGCGCGCGCGAGTCAAAGGGCTTCTCCAAACCCCAAGGCGAAGGCCGGCGCACGCCGGCTGAGGCGGGATCCCGGCCCCTCGGGGCTCCGGGCGCACCGCCGCCCCGTCCCCCTCCCCGCTCTCGGGAAGGGAGGAGGCGCGGAGTGAGAGCGCGCGCGGCAGGACTCCAAAGACGGTCGACTTATGCCCGGAGCTCGGCGGCAGCGTAACGCCCCTGGCTCTCGGATCGCTCGGCGGGGCAGCGGTCCCCGGGCACCCGAACGACGGATCGCTCGGCGGGGGAGCGGTCCCCTCTTTACGCACGGAGCCCGGGGAGCGGTCCCCATTACTAGTTAGCCGAGGGAGCGGTCCCTCTGACGCACGGAGCCGAGGGAGCGGTCCCTCTTTACGCACGGAGCCCGGGGAGCGGTCCCCGTTACGCACGCACCCACCCACACACACTCACTGTCTCCCACGGTCCGAAAGGCAAACGTCTCCAGCCTAGGGAGGGCCGTCGGGGGGGTCTTATCTCCCCCGGCCGGTTCCTCTCGAACGCCGGAGCGCCTCCGGGCCGGTCCGCGCGACAGGGGGAGCGTTCCCCCTGCCGCCGGTGCCGCAGCCGCCCTCCTCACGGCGAGGCCGAGTCGCCCCGTCTCACCCGGTCGTCCTACACGGCGGCGTGGCGGGTGAGCGCGCAGGTGGCCTCGGCGGGCCCCGCTGCGCCTCTCCCTCCCGCCCGTCGCCGAAAGCACCGTTTCTCACAACCTCCCGGTCGCTCCCGGTTCCTCCTCTTTTTACCGCACGACTGCCGGCGAGGCGCCCCCCTCCCTCCGCGGCGGGGCCCTGCCGACAGCGCGCTCTCCTCCGGGCGTCGGGGGTCCGCCCTCCTTCGCCCGCCCTCGGGGCTACCTGGTTGATCCTGCCAGTAACATACGCTTGTCTCAAAGATTAAGCCATGCAAGTCTAAGTACGCACGGCCTGTACAGTGAAACTGCGAATGGCTCATTAAATCAGTTATGGTTCCTTTGATCGCTCCCCTGTTACTTGGATAACTGTGGTAATTCTAGAGCTAATACATGCGACCGAGCGCCGACCCCCATCCGCTGGCGGGGAGGCGCGCATTTATCAGCACCGCTCCCCACGGCCCGGCGCGCGGCGGCGGCGGAGGGCGACCTCCCCGTCCCCCGCGCCGGGACCCGCACTGGTGACTCTGGATAACCTCTGGCCGATCGCTGGCCCTCCGCGGCGGCGACGTCTCATTCGAATGTCTGCCCTATCAACTTTCGATGGCAGTTTCTGGGACTTCCACGGTGACGACGGGTTACGGGGAATCGGGGTTCGATTCCGGAGAGGGAGCCTGAGAAACGGCTACCACATCCAAGGAAGGCAGCAGGCGCGCAAATTACCCACTCCCGACTCGGGGAGGTAGTGACGAAAAATAACGATACGGGCCTCTGTGGAGGCGTCGTGATCGGAATGAGTACAAACACAAACCCCTTTGCGAGGATCCATCGGAGGGCAAGTCTGGTGCCAGCAGCCGCGGTAATTCCAGCTCCGATAGCGTATATTAATGTTGCTGCAGTTAAAAAGCTCGTAGTTGGATATCGGCGACGGGCGTGCCGGACGGAGGAGCGGGCGGCGGGCGGCGGGCGCCCCGGAAGGCGCGCGGCGGCCCCTCGGCCGCGCCCCGGGGACTCTGGTTCCCGGCGGCGCGCCGGGTGCGGCGCGGCCGGCGGCGCGGCCGGACGACCCCGCTCGCCACCCCCGCGACCCCACCCGTTGACTCGGGACGGCCGCTCCGAGCCCCTCTCTCGAGGGCCCCCCCGACGCCCTTAAGCTGGGTGTCCCGCGGGACCCCCGGAGCGTTTACTTTGAATAAAATAGAGTGCTCAAAGCAGGCGTCGACAAAAACGGCCCTTGAATACCAGAGCCAAGCACGATGGAACAGGGCCCCGGGGTCGCACGCGCGTGGGAAATCCAGGCGACCTTCCCGGGGCGCATGATTAAGAGGGACGGCCGGGGGCATTCGTACTGCGCCGCTAGAGGTGAAATTCTTGGACCGGCGCAGGACGGGCGAAAGCGAAGGCATTTGCCAAGAATGTTTTCATTAATCAAGAACGAAAGTCGGAGGTTCGAAGACGATCAGATACCGTCGTAGTTCCGACCGTAAACCATGCCGACCGGCGATCCGGCGGCGTCCACACCTACGACCCGCCGGGCAGCCTCCGGGAAACCAAAGTCTTTAGGTTCCGGGGGGAGTATGGTTGCAAAGCTGAAACTTAAAGGAATTGACGGAAGGGCACCACCAGGAGTGGAGCCTGCGGCTTAATTCGACTCAACACGGGGAACCTCACCCGGCCCGGACACGGACAGGATTGACAGATTGACGGCTCTTTCTCGATTCCGTGGGTGGTGGTGCATGGCCGTTCGTAGTTGGTGGAGCGATTTGTCTGGTTAATTCCGAT
>NW_028176301.1:0-5000 GCF_949987555.1 Borostomias antarcticus
AGAGGTGGCATGTGCGCTGTGACGATCAAAGATAAAAGAGTGTGATCAAACTCAGCGTGTGAATGGATGTTCTTCAGAGGTTCTGACACACTCATTCATACAGCCACACCGGGGGAGGAGCCAGGAAGGCTGTGTGCGTCTCGTTTTTGTCTTTTTGTGCACACTCAAGTGTGCAAGCATGTGTGTGCGTGTGTTTGTGTGTGTGTGTGTGTGTGTGTCTGTGTTTGTGTGTGCGTGTCATGCATTCATGTGGTAATTCATTTATCAGTCCATTTATTTATGCTTACTAGATTTCTCTATCTCTCTCTTCCCTCGTGCCTCTCTCTCTCTCTCTCTCTCTCTCTGTCTCTTTATATATATATATATATATTTCTCCCTTACTCTCTTTTCACTCTCTCTTTCTCTCTCTCCTTTCCTCCCTCTCTCTCTCTCTCTTCCTCCCTCTCTCTCTCTCTTCCTCCCTCTCTCTCTCTCTTTTTCCCTCTCTCTCTCTGAGGTACCTGAATCTTGAGTGATATCCCATGATCCCTAGATTAGAAAAAAAAAACCTGTGTTGCAGAACCAACCCAAACCAATTAGGGCGGTCCTTCCTAATAGGGAGTTTTGTTTGGAAGACATCATTTCCGTTAAGGTGGGTCTTTCACTGATTGGTAGTCTGGTTGTCTCCAACCCTTTCGGAGGCGGGGTCTATCCCCAGGATTACGACATCTCCAACACTAGAGTCTGGTCTGGGAGAGTTTGAAGGAGTCTGAGAGACTACTGTACAATATTTATATTTTCTACCATACTAAGAGGCTCATAGCAGCATATTGATGAAGGTTCTGTTTGCTAAAGCGATTTAATCATCAAACTGAAACATCACAATGTTACTGTATAATGATTCTGATAATCTAGGCAGCACAGTCATTAGATTTTAATTGAATCAGTTAATTAACTAATCTCATTTAGTTCTTGATCTACTCATTCTCTGCTACTCGCACACTGAACACACACACACACACACACACACAAACACACACACAAACACACACACACACACACACACAAACACACACACACACACACACGCACGCACACATACACACACACAAACACACACACATACACACACACACACACAGCATAGTTAGAAGTTGAAGAGTTGTGTATCAGTTTTGCTCCTAGTGCTTTTCCATATGTCACTCCCTCAGCCTCCAAGCTATTAACTTGTCTATATATGGTGTGTGTGTGTGTGTGTGTGTGTGTATGTGTGTGTGTGTGTGTGTGTTTGTGTGTCCATGTTTCGAGTGGGAGGATCCGCCTCCACCATGTCTCTCTTCATCTAGCCTCTCTGCCTGCACTCATTTAACCAAAATTCTCTCTCTCTCTCTCTCTCTTTCTCTCGCTCTCTCTCTGTCTCTCTCTCTCTCTCTCTCTCTTTCTCTCTCTTCCTCATATAACGTCACTGCCTCCCACCTCTGAGGTCCTCATCCCCTCATTTTTTGGCCTGTTTTCTATCTCTCCTTCTACTCTTCTGTTCCCCTCCTCCTCCTCCTCCTCCTCATCCTCCTGCAGTGTCTCTCTCTCCTGTGCTCCTGCTGCCTGTGAGGCCTGGAGGGCAGCGGAACAGGACGGCCTCTGGCTACTGCACCTTAGTTACACACTGCTGACTCTCACATGCTTATCAACCCCCCCACACACACACACCACACACACACACACACACACCACGCACACACACACCACACAAGCACACTGTTAGACACATGCCCTTGTCACACGCTCAGACGTAAACACAACACACATGCTGACTCAGAAAACAAACAGAGGGAGAGAGAGAGAGAGAGAGAGAAGGGGGGAGTGAGGGAGGGAGGGAGGGAGGGAGGGAGGGATTAGTGCCAGAGAAGGGGAGATGAATGGAGAGAGATAAAGGAGAGGTGTGTCAGAGCTGGCCAGAGGAGGAGAGAATCCACAGCCTCCCTTTGTGTTCTGGTGTAACTCTATAGCCTTCATACCAATGCCCTCTCTGTCTCTCTCTCTCTCTCTCTCTGTCTCTCTCTCTCTCTCTCTCTCTCTCTCTCTGTTCTCTCTCTGTTAGCAGACCCCCCCACCCCCCCCCCCCCCAAGTGTCGCTCTCTACCAGAGCCTGGGCCAGAGGAAGGTGTGGGTGGTGTTCTGTAGCAGTGGGTTTTTGGGTTATATGGGTCAGGCCGTCAGAGAAGTTTTAGGGACAGCGGTCCCGCTCACGAGATCTGAGTGTGTGTGTGTGTGCGATATGGTGTGGTGGGGGGTAGGGTGAGTCGTTGGGGGAAGGGGGGGGGGGGGCGGAGGGGGGTTCTCGGTGGCAAGTGAGAGCGAGGAAGCGGGGGGAGGTGTGTGTGTGTGTGTGTGTGGGGGGGACATTCTCTCACGTCTCCCCGGACAAATGTCTCTCCCTCCCTCCCTCCCGGCCAGGGATAGGACGGCGGAGGTAACCCGAGAGCATTGATCCGCGGAAGGAGGGACGGCGACAGGAACGCTCTCCCACGGCGCCGCCAACAGCCCGCCCGCCGTTTCGAACCCGCCGCTCTCCGTCTCCCTCTGACACGGCCGTCGCTTACGTTAGTTCCCCCCGTATCGTCCCACAGGAAACGGTTCCACGGCGGGATCGGGGGGTCGGGAACCGTTCTAATCGCCGGGTAGCTTACGACGCGCTAGGAACCTGCTTCGGCCGGCGGCGCGGGGACGAGACAGGACGGCGCGAAGGCAGGACAGCGCAAAACACGAAATAGCGTCTTTCAAAAGGACGGCCGTACTAAAGATAACTCAACTATCGGGCGTTTTACGGTGTCGGAGTGTACGGCTGCGTAATATATATGAATATAACAGACGCGCCAGCGGTTTTGTGCGGCGCGCGGGACGCGCGTCTCCTGAGTTTGCAGCGAGGGACGTAGAGACGGTCTCCAGGCTGCGCTGCTGTTAGTTCTGCCTGTCCTCGGGCCCCGTCGTCTGGTCAACCACAACCCGGCCTCTCATTGGCTGCCTCGGCGGCAGGAATTCTGCTCTCGGAGGTCTCGGCCCCGCCCCCATTCGGAGCCCCCGAGCTCCGGAGCACAACGGCATTCCCCTGCATACACACACACACACGCGCACACAAACACACACACACACACATACACACTCTGGCAGGAGGGGAGAAAATGCGTGCAGAGTGTGAGGGAGAGAAAAGGGAGTGAGTGAGTTAGAGTGAGAGAGTGAAAGAGGTAGAGCTTTTTAGGAAGTATGGAGAGATCGTTGTGAGAGCAGAAAAGAGGTGCGCTTAAGGGCCAAGGAGAGGAAGTGAGATTTGGAGGGAGAGACTGGGAGAGAAAGCGACAGAGAGAGAGTATGTGTGAGAAAAATCGAGAGTGAGAGAGAGAGTGTGTTTGCGTGTGTGTTTGTGTGTGTGTGAGAGAGAGAGAGAGAGAGAGAGAGAGAGAGAGTTTTGTGTGTGTGTGTGTGTGTGTGTGTGTGAGAGAGAGAGAGAGAGAGAGAGAGAGAGAGAGAGAGAGAGAGAGAGAGAGAGAGAGAGAGAGAGAAGAGAGAGAGAGTGCCCCAGCCCTCTGTCCCTGTATCTGTTTTCTTTGCTCTGAGCTTCAGAAGGGGGAGGACCCTGAACTCTACTCGGAGTCAATGCCCATGCAGGAGTCCACAGCACTACACACACACGCGCACACACACACACACACACACACACACACACACACTTGCCGGGACCGCCAGCGAGCGCAGCCCGAGTGAGCGGGGCAGAGCAGAGAGGGAGAGAGGGAAGGAGGGAGAGAGAGAGAGAGCGAGAGAGAGAGAGGAAGGGAAAGCGTCGGAGGTTACTACTTGTTGCTCTTGGCGTTCCTTTCGGATTGAGGATGGTATTCCCAGTGTTCTCCGGGTCGGAGCTGGAGCTTGTCTGAGGTAAGCGCTCTTCCTTTAACCCCTCTCTCTCTCTCTCTCTCTCTCTCTCTCTCTCTCTCTCTCTCTTTCTCTCGCTCTACAGCTCTGTTCAGAGGGAGCGAGGCAGAGAAAATGGGGGTAGCGTTTCTGTCCGGAGTTTAAGGAGCTTTTCTGTGGGAATGCTGTCTTTGTGGAGCGGGGGTTGGAGGGAGGGAGGGAGGGAGAGAGGGAGGGAGGGAGGGAAGGGTTTTCACGTGCCAGAGAGAACAGCGCAGGCACACTCGTCTGTCAGAAGGAGAGAGCGAGAGAATTGAATGAACAGATTGGCCTCCGGATGAAAAGAAAGAGAGAAAGAGAGAAAGAGAGAAAGAGAGCTCCATCTGATTCTCTGCTCTGGTTGTCCTTGCGGGACAGAGGCAGTGTTACTCTGAACTACTGCTGGAAAAAACTAGCTCAGCTATGTTTAAAACAGTGGCTTTCTTTCTGCTCTCTCTCTCTCTCTCTCTCTCTCTCTCTCTCTCTGTCTGGTGTGTGTGTGTGGTGCAGGGCTAGCAAGGCAGGCCGGCACTAGAAATGTGACATTTATTTATAATCTGCCGTGTGGAGTTACATTCCACCATGGAGGAGAGAGCAGAGGAGGGGATGACAGGGGAGGAGAGGAGAAGGGAGCAGAGGACGACGAGGGAGGAGAAGAGAAGGAAGGAGAGGAGGCGAGGGAAGGAGAGGAGAAAGGAGGAGAGGAGGGTGGTGTTTAACTGTTTTAGTGTAGGCTCCACGATCACAGTGTCTCTCTCCCGGACCACGCTGCCAAAGTGGCTCCTGTTCAAAGCCCCTCTTGATGGGAATGTCGCTCTACTGTACGTCCATAACTCATCATCATGTGATTATATATTCTCTGTCACACATTATACTGTACATCAGCCTAAGCTGTCAGAGTATGAGCAATACCGCTCTATTTAAAGACCTTTTCGACAGGAAATGTCCGATACCAGTAAGGCCCATTGTGAACTCATGAATAGTGCAGTTGATGACACATATGCTGGTCGCATATGGTGGTCGTATGTGTGTGTATTTAGCCTAACTCGGACTGTTCCCAGTATTGCTGTGCTATATTC
>NW_028176301.1:7500-10000 GCF_949987555.1 Borostomias antarcticus
TATGGCCCAGATCCGCGTGCTATCTGGGCTGTCGCACAGAACGGATACTCATTCCTGCCGCACGGGCTCTTAGCTGACGGTACAGAGCTCGAACCCGCGCTATAATCTCTAACATATTATATCACATCCCTTACACTGCTGTCTTTACATCTAGGCTTCATGTAACACACGGCGGGATCCGAACCGGCGCTTGTCTCTCCTACGCCCAGCGGCCTGTGTTCCTAGCATGCACGTCACACACATGCGCTAGAGTCTTTAACATGCATCACATCTATACACTAGGGCTAGTGTGTGACACGTCATACACTAGCGTTTGTGTTTTCCAAGACTTGTAGATCACGTTTACGCACTAGGGCGTCTGCACTTGGACAGGCTTCCTTTTTGGACTGTGTGAATAGATGCCCCCCCCCCCCCCCCCCAAGGCCCCGCAACAAAAGGTATGTAATTACGAGGAGTCGTAAACCACAGAGGAACTAAGAGAGGGGATGGTGATATATGTGTGGCTGCTCTGAAGGGAGGAGGGGTGTGTGTGTGTGTGTGTGTGTGTGTGTGTGTGTGTGTGTCTGTGTGCTTGGCGAGTTGCTGTGCATCTGTACGCCCCAGGCTAATGTTCCTCTACTTACGCACCCATAATGTGTGCGCGTTGGAACAATTGCCTCATACAATGTCAGTGTAGCATCTCGCAGTCTGCCTCTAAGATTGTGTGTGTGTGTGTGTGTGTGTGTGTGTGTGTGCATGTAGGTGTGCGTGTGTGTGCCGTGTGGCATGTATAGTATGTTTGTGTATGCGATAGAGAGAGGGAGCGTGAGTGTGTGTGTTTACAATGTATATAAGTTGGACGAGTATCTTGTTAACCATACCCCCACGGCATGTTCTGTCAGACAGCAGCACTAAAGGATGCAAGGCTTCAACAGGCCCATTGGGGTCGGTCTGAGTGGTGTGACTCAGTGCTAGTACTAGGACTTAGTGTTAGACTCAGTGCTATGACTCAGTCCTAGTACTAGGACTTAGCGGTAGACTCCTTGATAGACTCGGTGGACTCAGTGGTAGGATTCAGTACTAAGTCTCAGTGGTAGACTCAGTGCTATGACTCAGTACTAGGACTCAGTGCTATGACTCAGTACTAGGACTCAGTAGTAGATTCAGTGCTATGACTCAGTACTAGGACTCAGTGCTATGACTCAGTACTAGGACTCAGTAGTAGATTCAGTGCTATGACTCAGTACTAGGACTCAGTGGTAGACTCAGTACTAGGACTCAGTGGTATGACTCAGTACTAGGACTCAGTACTAGGATTCAGTACTAGGACTCAGTGGTATGACTCAGTACTAGGACTCAGTGCTATGACTCAGTACTAGGACTCAGTGCTATGACTCAGTACTAGGACTCAGTAGTAGACTCAGTGGTAGACTCAGTACTAGGACTCAGTACTAGGACTCAGTGCTATGACTCAGTACTAGGACTCAGTGCTATGACTCAGTACTAGGACTCAGTGCTATGACTCAGTGGTAGACTCAGTACTAGGACTCAGTGCTATGACTCAGTACTAGGACTCAGTGCTATGACTCAGTGGTAGACTCAGTACTAGGACTCAGTGCTATGACTCAGTACTAGGACTCAGTGCTATGACTCAGTGGTAGACTCAGTACTAGGATTCAGTGCTATGACTCAGTGCTATGACTCAGTGCTATGACTCAGTACTAGGACTCAGTAGTAGACTCAGTGCTATGACTCAGTGGTAGACTCAGTGGTAGACTCAGTACTAGGACTCAGTAGTAGACTCAGTGGTATGACTCAGTACTAGGACTCAGTAGTATGACTCAGTACTAGGACTCAGTAGTAGACTCAGTGGTATGACTCAGTACTAGGACTCAGTAGTATGACTCAGTACTAGGACTCAGTAGTAGACTCAGTGGTATGACTCAGGGAAGGAGCCTACTGTAACTACATTCACATTCTCCTCTATGCAGTGTAGCATCGTTGCGGTGGGTTTTCTGTACAAGCCGTGTAAAGTGTGTGTGTGTGTGTGTGTGTGTGTGTGTGTGTGTGTGTGTGTGTGTGTGTGTGTGTGTGTGTGTAGGGACTACTGTACCAGTAGCCGCTGGGTGAGTGGTCATTCTTTACACCTGGTTATAATCTCATCAGTTCGTTTGGAAAACATGGTGTGTGTGTGTGTGTGTGTGTGTGTGTGTGTGTTGTGTGTAGGTGGGCAGGCCACAGACACGGTCAGAGTGTAAATGGTGAGGAATGCACCGGTCTTGTTGTTCCAGATGTAGCATGCTGTGAGTGACGTTTGTTTGGCTCTTTGACCTTGCCTCACTGTGGGTCAATCAGAAACACACACACACACCCTTCTGCTGTGCCAGTCGGCCTGGGATTGTTCTAGGTTCTGAGCTGGAAAAACAGGAAGAGGCACTCTGACACTTGCACTCACACACAGACACACACACACACGCACACGCACACACACACACACACACACACACACACAGACTGGGGC
>NW_028176301.1:15000-17500 GCF_949987555.1 Borostomias antarcticus
TGAGTGTTGTGCCTCGGGTGACTGGCTTCACTGCTGTGTTGCGTTTTCTGATTGGGGGATTCTTAGTGTACTGGGGTTTGGTTGTTTGTATCTTCCAGTCTCTGAGCAATCAACTGCTTTTGCCAGAGAGAAAGAGAGAAGGATGGAGAGAGAGAGAGAGAGAGAGAGAGGTGGAGACAGAGAGAGAGAAATAGGTGGAGAGAGAGGTAGGTTTTCTTTTTTTTTTTTTTACAGTTATTAGAGGGAGAGAGAGATAGGTGCAGAGGTAGAGAGAGGTGCAGAGAGGTGTGGAGAGAGGTAGAGTGATAGAGAGGTGTGGAGAGAGAGGTAGAGCGATAGAGAGAGGTGGAGAGAGAGGTAGAGTGATAGAGAGAGGTGTGGAGAGAGGTAGAGCGATAGAGAGAGGTGGAGAGAGAGGTAGAGTGATAGAGAGAGGGGGAGAGAGAGGTAGAGCGATAGAGAGAGGGGGAGAGAGAGGTAGAGCGATAGAGAGAGGGGGAGAGAGAGGTAGAGCGATAGAGAGAGGTGGAGAGACAGGTAGAACGATAGAGAGAGAGGGGGAGAGAGAGGAGTGGGTTAACGAACCAGAAGTCACCGTTATTAACTTTGCATGTCTTGTCGCATAGTCAAAGGGCTTTGTCATTCATTCGATAACAGAACCCCAGAATTCCTATTATATACATTTATTTATTTATATGATATATATATATATTTATTATAGCATATAATCCTGCTGAGATCCAGATGCATGTATGTCATAGTCACTGTAATATGCTGTTGGTGTTAATTGTGTGTATGTGCACTGTAAATCCTGTTGAGATGCAGGTAAATGTAGTTATTGTGCTGTTGGCTGCAAGTCAGTGTATAATACCCATTCACATGACCGGCCTGTGAGGAGAGAGAGAGAGAGGTGGGGAGAGAAAGAAAGAGAGAGAGAAAGGTGGGAGAGAGAGAGAGAGGTGGGGAGAGAAAGAGAGAGAGAGAAAGGTGGGAGAGAGAGAGAGAGAGGGGGGGGGAATGAGAGAGAGGTAGGGAGAGAAAGAAAGAGATGATTTAAAGAGGACCGGTAAAAGCAGAGGCTAGTCTGGGACCAGGATAATTAGAGGAACGCTACAGGCCCAGTAACATAATAACATGTTTTCCTACCTATAAAACCAGCTTCCTTTCTCCCTCTCTCTCTCTCTCTCTCTCTCTCTCTCTCTCTCTCTGTGTCTCTCTCTCTCCTTCCCCTGTCTTTCTCTTTCTGCTTAAATGCCCTCTCACTACAGCATGTCAGCTGAGGTGACATCAGCTACACCCAGAAACCTGACCTCCACCCAGAAACCTGACCTCCACCCAGAAACCTGACCTCCACCCAGAAACCTGACCTCCACCCAGAAACCTGGCTTACGTAGCCTGACCTCCACCTAGAAACCTGGCTAACATAGCCTGACTTCCACCCAGAAACCTGGCTAACGTAGCCTGACCTCCACCTCACCTTTATACCATCACTCAGGCTCTGGTATAAATCCTGGATCACTCAGGCTCTGGTATACATCCTGGATCACTCAGGCTCTGGTATAAATCCTGGATCACTCAGGCTCTGGTATAAATCCTGGATCACTCAGGCTCTGGTATACATCCTGGATCACTCATGTTCTGGTATAAATCCTGGACCACTCATGTTCTGGTATACATCCTGGATCACTCATGTTCTGGTATACATCCTGGATCACTCATGTTCTGGTATAAATCCTGGATCACTCATGTTCTGGTATACATCCTGGATCACTCATGTTCTGGTATACATCCTGGATCACTCATGTTCTGGTATACATCCTGGATCACTCATGTTCTGGTATACATCCTGGATCACTCATGTTCTGGTATAAATCCTGGACCACTCATGTTCTGGTATACATCCTGGATCACTCATGTTCTGGTATAAATCCTGGACCACTCATGTTCTGGTATACATCCTGGATCACTCATGTTCTGGTATACATCCTGGATCACTCATGTTCTGGTATAAATCCTGGATCACTCATGTTCTGGTATAAATCCTGGATCACTCATGTTCTGGTATACATCCTGGATCACTCATGTTCTGGTATACATCCTGGATCCTGACCACCCCACACTCCAATCTTAATTTTAATAATGTGTGGGCCCACTGTGTGACTGTTGTGTCAGTGTTGTGTGGCTGTTGTGGTGTCAGTGTTCTGTGACTGTTCTGTCAATGTTGTGTGACTGTTGTGACAGTGTTGTGGGACTGTTGTGACAGTGTTGTGGGACTGTTGTGACAGTGTTGTGGGACTGTTGTGACAGTGTTGTGGGACTGTTGTGACAGTGTTGTGGGACTGTTGTGACAGTGTTGTGGGACTGTTGTGACAGTGTTGTGGGACTGTTGTGACAGTGTTGTGGGACTGTTGTGACAGTGTTGTGGGACTGTTGTGACAGTGTTGTGGGACTGTTGTGTCAGTGTTGTGTGACTGTTGTGTCAGTGTTGTGGGACTGTTGT
>NW_028176300.1:5000-10308 GCF_949987555.1 Borostomias antarcticus
TTCGTTAAGAGGCTCTTTAGCCCATTCAGTTGACCAATCAGAGAGCTTGCCCAGACCAGTTGACCAATCAGAACGCTCTAAATGAATGGCCCAAGAGCCTCTTAACGAAAGAAGCTTTTGGGAAACGCAGCCCTGATCTGTCCTGATCTGACACCTGGTCAGTTTTGCGTTTCAACGGTCACGTCAACACCGACGTCTAAAAAGTCGAAAACTGTTTTTGCGCTCTTTTCAAATCCCCCAGAATATTTTCATCAGGTGCGTGAGCCAATAGAGAAAAAAATGGAGAATGCTCGCTCACTGACATGAGACAAAGGGGATTTCCACACCGATGCAAAAATATACTCTTAATCTTTTAAATGACGGTGCTGTGCTAAAATAAGTGCTACCAAGAAGTGTAGAGTGAGAGAAGGGAGAAATGTTTCAGTATTGTTAGTCGGCCATAGAGGCCGGGCGCACACCTGGATCCTATTTATCAGGACAAGGCTACCAATTAACGGTTCTTAAAGGTACAGGACCTAGACAATACAATGACAAAAAGGTATAAGTAAGGGATAACGTGGCCACTTGGTTGTCCTCTGAAGGAGGAACACACTGAAGGGCTCTTATTTTTCGATAATGACCGGCTGACCGTACGTTATCTCGCTCACACGGCTACTGACCCACGACATTAATACTGATAAGACTACACTTTTTATTTAGCCAGTGAAATGTTCCGTGTGCTTGGGCAACGGATGTTTTCACAGATTGGCTTGATGAAAATGCGTTCACATACAACAGCCAAACCATTAACTGTTAAGAATGGGCAACGAAGAAATCACGAGCGGCTACTTACGAGAGTGGGGGCTACTTACCTAGTAGTGCTGGTAATACTCACGCGATCTACTGGGAGCAAGGCAAGGCCTCTGGTGTGTTGGGTTGGTACTGGAAAGGCAGGGGACGGCAGTCCCCTGTTGGCTAATGGGCTATCCCAGTCGGGAGCTGGCTAGGGCTGGCTAGCCGCAGCAACGTAGCTGTTTGATCTAGACTTGGGGCTCGAGGTCCAAACGTCGGATCCAAAGATCTAATTATTGGATACCGCCAATGTTAGTGCGCGATTTTAAACTTGGAGATATAGTATACAAGTGGAAAAAAATTGATAAAACAATACACTTTGGGAGAGCTAGCGAGCGCAGCAAACTTAGACTTTTAATAACGTTCTCCCGCGGGATTTTTTCTTCTACTATGCTAATGCTGATGAAATGGTGCGGGACAGAATTCCCCTTTGGGGTACACTCGCCAAAAGTTAGGAAGAAGCTGCTTAGCCACGGTGCCGTAACTCTCGAAAAGGCCATTGAAATAGCTAGGTCACGTGAAGTCGCGCTAGCTCAGATGAAATGCATGTTCGGGGGTACAGGTCGCGCACGTGAGCAGAGTGTGCGCGTCGTGCACAAGCAAGGAAAGCTGGTAACTCCAAAAAGGGGCTCAGAGCTACCCAAAGCCTCCAAAATCAAAACAGAGCAACCCAGAACGTCACAAATCATGTGGGTTTTGCGGTAATGATTTCCATGCACAGGAAATGTGTCCAGCTAAAGGAAAACAGTGCAAAGCAAGCAAAAAGTGGAACCACTTTGCAAAAGTCTGCCGAGCAGGAAAAAGCACAATTCATGCAACGGTTGGAAATGTTGCAGACAGGCTAGAATCTGACAGCGATGGGGATTTTTGCATTGACACATTGTTAAGAGATACAAGCTTAGATGAAGACCAGGCATTCGCTGTCCTTGAAATCGAGCCACAAGGAGAAAAGCTGTAGTTCAAATTAGACACAGGTGCACAAGTTAACGCCATCCCCACTAAAGTGTTCAACAGTTTTCAAAGCCAGTTGCAAGTTACAGCCCACAGAGAAGCGACTGACAGATTACGGGGGAAGGCAGCTAACTGTTAGGGGTATTGCCAGTACCCAGCATACCCAGATAGCAAGCGGATGTGTAATGATTCTGGGCCATATATGGGCTGGAACTAAGCCACAAGGGCCAGATCTGGCCTGTATATGGCCCAGATCTGCTTGCTATCTGGGTAGTGGACACACCGGCACCCCCTGTACTGTGTCTAAAGGCATGCGTAGCCATGGAGCTAGTAAAGCTGGTGTTATCCGTCTCATCGTCTGAACCAGTCTCTAAAGACGGCTCAGCACAAATCACGAACGAGTTCTCTGATGTGTTAGAGGGCTTAGGCCTCTTCCCAGAGGAATGCAACATCCACACGGACACGGACATCCCTCCAGTCGTCTACCCTCCAAGACCAGTCGCACTGGTGCTCCGCAGCCACCTGGAGGATGAACTGGACCGCATGGAGAGGCAAGGCGTTATCCCCAAAAAACTCAAAGACCTTATCACAAAGGAACCTGGTCCAGTGCTGGTGTACTTTGACCCCACTAAAGACCTCAGACTCTAAGTGGACGTATCAAAGTACGGCCTCGGAGCTGTCCTCCTGCAAGATGGTAAACCAATCGCTTACGCGTCAAAGTCCCTGTCGTAAACAGAAATCAACTATGCACAAATTGAGAGGGAACTGTTCGCCATTCTCTTCGGGTGCAAGCGGTTTCCTCAGTATGTGTACGGTCACCAGTTCTTGGCGGATTCTGACCACAAACCACTAGAGTCCATCCTCCGAAAGCTGCTGGCTGCTCCGTCCAGACTGCAGAGGATGATCCTGCAGTGAGGGCCATGGACATGCAAGTACACATGGTGACCAGCACACAGCCAGTGAGCGATGAGAAGCTGGCACAGATCCAAACAGGAACTGACCGAGACCCACAGCTGTCCGCACTCAGGAGAGTGATGAGAGATGGATGACCATGAGAGAGAAAGAGGTGTCCACCAGACATTGGGAAATTCTGGAACCACAGAACAGAACTGTCTGAGTTGAACTGCATTGTGTTCAAAGAAGAGAAAATAGTGATCCCCAAACAGCACAGAGAGAAAATGCTGAGTCACATTCACTCCGGACACATGGGGATGGAGGAATGCAAAGGGTGCGCCCGTGACTTCCTTCTCTGGCCGGGAATGTCCGAACAGATAGAGGAAGTGGTGGGACGCTGTCCCATCTGTCTAGAGCGTCTCCATCCCAACATGAAAGAGCCCATGCAACCCCATGACATCCCAGACAGACCATGGCAGGTTGTAGCGACTTGTTCACCTGAAATAGTGAAGAATATGTTGTGACTGTAGATTATTACAGTAGATACTTTGTGCTAGACAAATTGCCCAGCACCACATCAGCATCAGTCATACTGAAACTGAAGAAGGCATTCGCCACCTTCGGAAATCCCAGAAAAGCTCATGGCCGACAACGGCCCACAGTACAGCTCACAGGAGTTTGCAACCTTTGTTCACGCCTGGGGGTTTCAGCACGTCACGAGCAGCCCTCACTACCCCCAGAGCAATGGGTTATGTGAGAAGGCGGTGCAAATCTTAAAGGTGACCGGTGGCTCACCGGGTAAGGCGCGCACCATATGAAGGCTAGTCTTTCGCGCGGCGGACCTGGGTTCGATGCTCGGGTCCTGTGCCGCATGTCCTCCCCTCTCTCTCTTCCACATTTCCTGTCTCTCTCAACTGTCCTCTCTCAACTGTGTTCAGTAGGATGCTGGCCAGCAAATAAAGAGTCACGCAATCAGTTTATCTCAGTTCATGTCTGCAATTTCTTAGTTAAGTTTAAAACTTAACAGACCCACTTCCAATGAATGTGGAATGTAATCAGCGTGCGATTTTGCCGGGAAGGATGAAGGGGATTTCCATATCTCTGCTCTTCATTTCCCGCTCTCTGATCATGCATTTTTATTGCCGGGGGCGATGTGTTTTATCCCCCCTTCTGGTCATCTGTAACAGACTAATGTTCATTCTAGCACTGAATTGAATACATGGATTTCTCAAAATCACCAACACATGGCACCATTCCTTGGAAACAGAACATGCAGGCGCCGTCACGCGTTCTCCCTCCCGACTCCTGGCAGAACCCGACGGCCCTTCGCGTGAATACGCCTTCGCACTCAGCGCGACTCATTTCCAGTTAGCCTAGTTGGATCAGCGCTCTTGACAAGACGAGTAGAGGCTACAGGCCTGCTGCTTCTACCACTCAGCAAAGACTAGAATACCACAAGAGGAGCAACTTCTTACAAAAAGCGACCATATATTTTAGATGAAGTACAGGGATAGCTCAGAATGGCGTAGTGATAGCGAGTAATGTAGCCTGCCTACGCTATAACATCCACGACTATGAGAACACTTAGAATAATAGTTTACATGGAGCCTATGTATGATAGGCTATTATCCTCTCACATTGATTGTGGTTAGCCTACATCTTTAGGTCACTGGATGGCAGCCTACCCTAGAAAGCAGTAGCCTAGTGTAGTCGAGGCTAGCGTATAGCCTACTCTAGAAAGCAGTAGTCTAGTGTAGTCAAGGGTTAACGCACAAGTTCTGGCAAAATATGTGTCAAGCAGCTGACTAAATTATTCTGCAATCTATCATATGATATCAGGGAAATCCAAAGAGGGTTTTGTCGGTCTGTAAAAGTCTTCCTAAAAGAACCTCTCACTATTCGCGCACTGAAGTCCCATATGGGATCTTCCTTATGGCGATATACAAGTAGTACGGTGAAAAGTGATCCACTTTGGTGATGCGGATAAACCAGGCTTGAACCTGAAGTATGGCGCTCACCATGTAGTCCTGTTTGGTAGTACAGGGCTCTGGTCCAGCTAGAGGAGAGGGGTCACGCCTCACGGATGGATCCCTGCTGGCCAGACGTCTTCACGGCCGCCTACCGGTGAGTGCTTCTGGTTACTGGTCCCCTAGTCAGAGTTAGCACGCTAGGACCCTCACCCTAACCCTAACACGCTAGGAGAAGGAAGGCTCTACTGTTTGCACTGTATTTAGCACTGTATTTTGTATTTGCACTGTTTTCTGTTTTGCATTTGCACTGTCCTGTCCTGCACCCTTTCCTATGTCGTCTGCAACAGCGTTTATCTTAACCCTAGTCACATTCTTAGTATGCGTGAACCATATACGTATATATATATAGATAGATAGATAGATAGATAGATAGATAGATAGATAGATAGATAGATAGATAGATAGATAGATAGATAGATAGATAGATAGATAGATCTAGGTCTGGCCATCTGAGGTTGACCTGCTGAATGATTGATCAGGTATTGATTGATCTGCTATCAGGTGTCTTTTCCCAGACAGTCATGTGTATTGATCAGGACGACCATTTCCCCATCCCCAGCTAACGGATCTCCTACATACACACACACACACACACACACACA
>NW_028176299.1:0-12500 GCF_949987555.1 Borostomias antarcticus
ATGTGTTATTTAGTGTTTTTTTTGTTTTTGTTTACCCGTGTCAATAATCTAGAACAGCATGTTGACGCGTTCTGCTTCGCCAAATGGTTTAATGAATAATAGAGATACAGGCCATCCCTTTAAGAGTTATATTTACTAGCCAGGCCATCCCTTTAAGAGTTATATTTACTAGCCAGGCCATCCCTTTAAGAGTTATATTTACTAACCAGGCCGTCCCTTTAAGAGTTATATTTACTAGCCTCTTATCAGCAGCTGAGCTCGTCATGTACCCTGTCCCTACACTATGTCCCTGTCCCCACTGTCCCCACACTGTCCACACTCTGTCCCCACACTGTCCCCACTGTCCACACACTGTCCCCACTGTCCACACACTGTCCCCACACTGTCCCCACACTGTCCCCACACTGCCCACACACTGTCCACACATTGTCCCCACACTGTCCACACACTGTCCCCACTGTCCCCACACTGTCCCCACACTGTCCCCACTGTCCCCACACTGTCCCCACACTGTCCCCACTCTGTCCCCACACTGTCCAGCTGCCTGGTAGTCCTGCGTCCTCTGTGCCGGACGTCTGTCTCTGTTTAAACGGGGACGTATGTGATGAGTAGAGGGTTAAAACGGACCTTTATTACTCTGGGACCCCAGCCGCTCTCTCTGACTGGAGGGACTCAGTACGGGGGCGTGTTTAGGCACTGCACCTCTCTCAAGTGCCTTCATGTCCATTTTGTTTTATTTGCATTCCCTTCAATAATGTTTGACGATAGTCAAGACGAGTTGTGTTTGGTTGTGTTTGTGGTCGAGAGGAGTTGCGTTTGGTTGTGTTTGTGGTCGAGTTGTGTTTGGTTGTGTTTGTGGTCGAGTTTTGTTTGGTTGTGTTTTTGGTCGAGTTGTGTTTGGTTGTGTTTGTGGTCGAGAGGAGTTGCGTTTGGTTGTGTTTGTGGTCGAGTTGTGTTTGGTTGTGTTTGTGGTCGAGTTGCGTTTGGTTGTGTTTGTGGTCGAGTTGTGTTTGGTTGTGTTTGTGGTCGAGTTGTGTTTGGTTGTGTTTGTGGTCGAGTTGTGTTTGGTTGTGTTTGTGGTCGAGTTGCGTTTGGTTGTGTTTGTGGTCGAGTTGTGTTTGGTTGCGTTTGTGGTCGAGTTGTGTTTGGTTGCGTTTGTGGTCGAGAGGAGTGAATGGAACCCAGTCAGCAGCAGCGAATCATGGATGTGGTCGTAGTCGGAGCGTCCGCCTCTCCAATCATTTGGACTCTCTCCTTCCCCCAGTCTTCCTGTCACATCCTCTTTTATTCCTCCCTCATTTTCCACCTTCTCTCATTCTCTTTCTCACTCCTTCCCTCCCTCTCTCTCTTTCTCTTCACTAGGGATAATCCCCCCAGTAGGGTAGTTCAAAGCGCGGGCCAGTCAGGGATCGCCTTAATTACCCGTTTGCCTTGAAACCGAAGCCAAATCGCAGCTCGCCCCGGACCGACTCACTCCCGTCTCCTCGTGACTAATTGTGGGTCTAGATTTACTCGACGGAGGAAGTAGAAAGAGGGCGAAATTAAATCAAAATAAGATGGGAAAATGTGAAATTCTCAAGAGGGTCACTACATAGTTAATGACCTGTATTGATTTGCCTCCCCTGGTCTCTCTCGGTTTCCAGGAAGTGTGAAATGCGGTCGTGCGGTTGGAGTATTATGGGATATAACCCTCCCTAGTGAGGACGCAGCTTCTCCATGGTGATACAGCCTGTGCGCTCCCGTTCCTGGGTCTCTTATGCTCTGATCTCTCTCCACGGTCATTTCATGAATGGGATTTTGGACTATGGGGCAACGTGGTGAACTGCTATCCTCTCTTTATCTTATAATTGCCACTAACCCCCACCTTCTATGGAAAACATTCCGGAGATTTCTATACAACCCTGGTGAAGGTAGCTTACACACGGTGATATGCAGAATATGCCTTTTGCTTTCTGTGCCGAAGTGGTTTGTTCGTAGCTCTCATGGTCTTTTCACAAATGTATTATTGCCACTAACCCCCCTACAATGGAAGGCCATTACTGAGGTTTATATACTGTACTTATTTCTAATTAGATTAATATGGCGTCATTTGAATGTAAATAAATATGTATGATGCATAATGACTGATATAAGGAAACCCTTCCTAGCCCCGTGTGTGTAGGTTAGAATATTTCATGGCAAACTGGGACTATTTTGCGGAGGACAGGGAGTGTTCCTGCGTTAGACAGTACAAGGTGTTTAAGATGGTGGCCATGTCTTAAGCTACTAAGTGCTGACTTAAACTTCAGGACCCCGCTCAGATCAGGCACCCGTAGAGCCACCCGTCAGTCAGCTTAGCCAGGAGGAGGGGGGGGTCCGTATCTCTGCCCCACCAACAACCTGCACTTCTCATTAACATCTCCCTAACATCTCCCTAACGTCTCCCTAACATCTCCCTAACGTCTCCCTAACGTCTCCCTAACGTCTCCCTAACGTCTCCCTAACGTCTCCCTAACGTCTCCCTAACGTCTCCCTAACGTCTCCCTAACATCTCCCTAACGTCTCCCTAACCCCCAACGGTTTATCAGTGAGAAGACAGTGACAGGGATAAGTATGTATGAAAATACCTTTTTGCTTCCATATCGAGGCGTGTGTGTGTGTGTGTGTGTGTGTGTGTGTGTGTGTGTGTGTGTGTGTGTGTGCGTGTGTGTCCCTGTGATGTACGTGTCTGTGCGCATATGCAAATGAGCTCTTAATGACTCTCCAGAACGCTTCAAAGAAAGAGAAGAAGACAGTGGAATGTCTGAATGTCATGTTTACTGTAACGAACCAATGGCATTGGACTCAGGCCTGAGAACGCTGTCCGCACCTCAGTGACATCATAGACAAGCACAAGCCGCAGCCTATCAGAATCAGTTCATGTATTTAAATAAAGTGACATCACACACAGCATAACATCCCTACTCAAAATCCCCGCCCCCCCCCCCAGACCCCTCCCTTTTTCTTTTGTATTTGAACATTATTACATTATCAAAAATTACAGATTTTTAACCTTCATCCCAACCCTGTATTATTCTTAAATACAAACATGAAAAAGAAAAGAAATAGTCATTATGGAATGTCAAACTAAGAGTGAACAGCAGCAAAGCACTTTTTTCTCTCTCTCTCAATTCAGGACCTGTGTGTTGAATTCGACCTCCTCTAGCAAGAGAGGGCGTTAGCTTGCTCCACCTGCACCTCCGCCAAAAACAGAACCAAAGGGAGTACCCATGTAGGGGGCAGCGCCCCGTGAAAAATGGCTATACACAAGTGAACACCATCATCAGCCTAGCTTAGCTCTGCTCGGTGTCTGTCTACGGTGCCCTGGTAGGGATAAACAGTGCAACCAACAGGAAATAGCTCTTAGCACATATCAAAGCACCAAGTTCTTAAGGAAAACGTAGAAAGAAATAACAGATAAGGGAGTTTGTGCCACAGAGCAAAGGCTTCTATACATCTACCCCCCCCCCCCCCCCCCCCCCCCTATGGTTTGAGGAGGAGAGAGGAGTTTTCATCGTGTTCTGCCTCCATCGTACTCCATACAAAGTTCTGTGAACCATATGTGAGGAATTCTAAATAAGGTATCTTGATGTATAATATTCCTGCACCTCATAAAATATGACTCACCCCCACCCCCTCTTCAGTTCTCTGCTTGCTGTCGATGCCTCCTATCTGCGTGAGTCTGTTTTGAGCTGTCAGACCAACATGTTTTGAAAGGGAGTGTGTTCCTTTTCAGGATGACGGTCGGATCTGTCGAGCGCAGTCGAACAAAATGACAAACAAGCAGGAGATGGGGAGGTAAGGGAGGAGATAGTGACAGTATTGTATTTGTGCTCTATTTTTCTCGTGCCGAGAAATGTTGGTGTGGGGGGGGCAGGTGCCTTGAAAACTGACTCTGAGGTCACAAAAGGTCAAAGGTCAAAGAAAGGTCACTGTCAGTGCCAGTTAAAAACATGAGCAAAACATAACAAAATCAAACCAAATCAAAAGATGTCAGGGTAATCATAGAAAAATATGTACAACCAAGAGAACAGTTCAACAAAACATCTACTTGTGTATTTTTCTTTCACTAAAAGGTTGTCAAACAACCCTTCTGTACAATTCAATTCATCATACAAATCCATCAGGTATTTGCACTATTTTATCCTGCCAAATTAAAGAAACATAGATTGTGGCAGCCTGTGACTTGAAGTTGGAATGATGTCCCCTTGCCCCAAAGTAAGATAATGATGTATAGGTACATTCGTACCCTTTTTCACAAAGGATGCACATACAAGTTAAAAATCCAAGCTCCCGTAGAAAGACAGCAAGTGCCTACACATGTATTTCAAACCAGCCATGAAGAATACCCATTCCAGAAGAAGAAAATAGATACAGATCAGGAATGTCCGTATTTTCCTGCAAAGCAATAACAATGTTGGATAGTTTCTGGGAGAGAAACGTCCGTACGTTATGCAGCTGGCCTCATCCCACCCATCCAAGTTTGTTACAGCTCAGTTTTTTTAATTCATTTCTTTTTATTTTATTTTATTACACCCAAGGCAGAATAAAAGTTACTAAAACTTAGGACTTTTACAGTTACAGTGACAAAAACATTTTAAGAGACCCACAATTTAAATTGGACTGCAAAATAAAAATAAAAAACAACCTTTTTTCTATTTTTGTAAAATGCCCAGGCATTCTCCAATATTACAAATACTGGTATACTTTTACAGTAAACAAGAAAAATGTAATATATATTCATATATATTTATATATATACTAAAACCCCGTCACCAAAAAACCAATATACACATTGCCACTATGGCATTCAGAGAAACTTAATAAGCAAACTTGGAAAAAAAAATACTTGTTTGTTTAAAACACACATACACACAAACATTATTTTACCCTTGTACTTGTTTCAATACTGTAAACGTATTTTAAGACAGAGTGCACTAAATCATGTTTTAGTATCTGCAATTCCTGATTTCTGTCCAGTCTCTTCCTTGACTACGGTGGGATTTACAATCCCCTCCGCTGATTTTCATATCGAGGGACGCAATCTTGTCCTGAAGTGAAGAATTTGATAAATATCTATATATAGGTTTGTGCCTTTATATGTACATATGCATACATATATACACACACACAGACACATCAATATTGTGCTGGGTACTCCTAACCTAAATTCAGCTTTGTTTTACAAGTAATGTCTGATATTGTGTTGAAATTTCTTATGTAATTTAGAGCAAAGTTGACACATAATTAGATACATTTTATTTTTGTTCATTCAATTCCTTGCTTCAGAAAAGTCTTACTTTTTTTTAATCTGAGAGACTATAAATAGGAAGATCAGTATTCAAGGCACACTCATGTCAAATTGAATGGCAGTACAAAAACTGTCCCAAATAAATTAATTTCATTTTTATAGTGCCAGCATTGGCAAAGCCACGCCTAGCAACACTGGCACTGAAATCGCAGGTGATTCCAAACTCTAGAACCCTTTAGCAAGGCCGAGTTAATCCAGTAATTTCTTGCTCAGAAGCCATTCTTTCCATTTTCTTTTCGTTTTGTGTGTGTAAAAAATAAAAATGAAATAAAAATCATAAAGTGCGGGTCAATTGCAAAGAGCTGTTTGTTTCTTCCTTTGTTGACATACTTTACAGACTTTACCTCAATTCTAAAAATAAAAATAATTAAAAAGTCGACTTGGATGTCAGGGGGAGGAAAAGGGGCGGGGTCAAAAGGGGCGGGGCCAAACGGGCGTTACATTATTCAACGTAACAAGGAAGGAGGTCGTGATTGGGGGGGCGAAAGATGGTGCTCGCTGAAGATTGAGAAAAGGCTTTCCTAAAAAGCTCAGCTGTGCATTCTGTGAGTGTCAGAGTTGCTACTTCTCAGAATGTGTTCAACTACACATCACAGGGAGCCCTGAATGAGAGGAAAGAAAGAAAAAAATAGTCTTACTATTTCGGCACACGCTCAACAGATATCTACACACAAATTGTATCTAACTGTGCAATTTTACTGGTCTGCATAACTGCCTCTGATTTGGGTCTCACAGGGGATGTGACCACATTAACCAGAATAAAGTCAACATCATAAACATTTTTGACTATGGCACACTATACAATCAAGCTAACTATACAGTATAAATCCATTCATGTTTTAAAAATGATCAATAGATATTTCGAGGAAAAATGCATAGGGCTGTTTTCAAGTGATATCATAAACATTGTCACTAAATGCAATTAATTTAGAATTAGAATTTGATTTATAATCATATCTGGTTAAGGAGGTGGCATCCACCATGGCTGCAAGTACCACTGATTGAGTCCGTTCCTAGACTAAACAATGCAGTTTATGAAAGATGGACTTGCTACAAATGGTAACATCATGAATCAATGATTCAAATGGAACAATTCAGTTTTGTCTTTTAAGTTCTATATTTCAATAATGCCCTTTGCCGTCTCTAGCGTAGCGCATGAGTGCATTATATAACGTATGTGTTTTGTTTGAAATGAACGCCAGTCACTGCGCCTTGTGCATCTTTGCAAAGAGACTTCAAGTCCTACGAGCTGCATCGATGTAATGCGAAATAATGTCCAATTGGGCGAGAGACTATTAGAGGGCAGGGCAGAGAGAGAGAGAGTAGCAGGGCAAGAAAGAGTTCATTTGGGCCACGGGCGAAAACAAACGTGTTAAACTCATCTGCAGAATGATAATGAGGGGATGAAAGAGAAAGCAAAGGAGTCAGACGCTACGCCTCCCCCTAGACCACGCCCCTGGACCACGCCCCTGCTCTCTGGTCAGACCCTACGCCTCACCCTGGACCACGCCCCTAGACCACGCCCCTGGACCACGCCCCTGCTCTCTGGTCAGACGCTACGCTGCCTGGCGCTCTAGTCACGGTGGGCGTTAACGAGATCCTTACACTGAATTAACGCTGTCCTTGGGCTATGAAATCAAGCAAAAAGATAACCAGTACGGGCACTCACTACGTGTGTGTGTTAATGTCGTGGGGTTTAGTAGGGGAATTTTTGGGATGTAAACAGGATTGACTACGGAGTACGGTGAGGAACGCCTACAGAAATATACTGAGCAAAGTCTCAGATCTAGCGTTGTCCTGGGCTAGTACTAGGTACCAGTAAGGTTAGTACTATGTACCAGTAAGGTTAGTACTATGTACCAGTAAGGTTAGTACTAGGTACCAGTAAGGTTAGTACGAGGTACCAGTAAGCAGCTGCCTTCGCCATAATCGGTGACTTCTGTTTCTAAGGGACGTCCTCGGGAGCAGACGGGTTTGTGAAACTCACTCATCTTCTTTCAATTTAGATTTTCTGTCAAACGAGACGCTCAGTGCTACATATCCAATTAGACTGACATGTTTAGAAATCAGTTCATGCTACCATGCCAAAGGATTGTTGTCCGCGTATATCCTACAAATGTCAAATGAACAAAAGATAGCTTTCTCAGTTATGCTGTTTTAAAGATGTGAAGATTAAATTCGGCTTCTCTTCAAGAAATTACATGTGTAGCTTTAATGTACAAGTTCCTATAAGCAGCGGACTAAAGATGGGTTTCTGTCTGCTAAAAAAAAATCTCAGGATATTATCTGGGTATTTAGAAAATAAAATAAAACTCCCAGCAATTGAAATCAATAGTAAAACAAATTTAAAAATGACAAAATAAAAATGTACCTGCACATGCCAAAATACAAAATCCAATAAATACAGAAATTATTGCACAGTTAAAGGCTCCACATATGTTATGACTTAATTCATCGTCTTATCGGTTGTTTAAAAAGGAATGCCAAATGAGGCAGCTTAGACCGGCTTCAAATGGTGCTGTATGTGTCTGTCTGTCTGTTTTTCTCAGATGGCAGTTTCTTAGGCAAAAACATGAGATTAACCCAAAATCAGTATTTATGAAAAGAGTATCCAGCTACCCCCTTTTGTACTTTTTTTTTTGTTTGTTTTGTAAGTCAAGGTGTGGCGAAGAGCTTCAAAATAGGAAATCTGTCTTAGCTTCTCTCTGCTTGTTCAATTTTGACCTCGTTGGTCATCAAATGTTCCCCGTGCCACTTTTTCATGTGTTTCTCGAGAGTGCTGTACACGCTGAAGGGCATTTGGCAAATGTCACAGCGGTACACTTCCTTACCCAGCTGGCCGTGCGTCTTCATGTGGCGCGTGAGCTTGGAGCTCTGGGCGCAGGCGTAGTTGCACAGCTCGCACTTGTAGGGCCGCTCCCCCGTGTGGCTGCGCCGATGCACCGTCAGGTTGCTGCAGTTCTTGAAGACCTTGCCGCAGTACTCGCAGGTGTCGCTGCGCCGGCTCTCCTTGGAGCTGGGCCGGCCGTGACCGCCCCCCAGGTGAGGCGTGCTCCCCCCGCTGGCCGTCCCGCTGCGACCCGACAGGCCGCCGTCCAGTAGGTCGCCGGGGGGCGTGGAGAAGCGCAGGCTGCCGTTCTCGGACGAGTGCTCGGAGGACGTGGCGAAGGGCGATTGTCTGGAGTCGGTGAAGCCCAGGAAGGGGTCTTTGATGAAGTGGCGGGAGGCGGCGTATCCCACAAGCCACTGGGAATAGACGTTCTCGGAGGGGATGAGGGGCGCCGGGGGCATGTCCAGGTCCTTCTCGATCTTGATCCTCTTGTTGGAGTTGACGGACAGGCTGGGGCTGGTGATGGGGGTGGGCTTGCGAGGGAACAGGCCTGAGAAAGAGTCGCCGGAACCGCAGTTTCTGCCGTTGATGGCGGTTCTCTCTGCCCGGTGGTCCATCTCTCCTGCCACCGAGTCCTCGTCCCCGGTGTCCCTCTGACCGTCCGAGCCCCTCTTGGAGAAGGGCATCCTCTTGCGATTGTCGACTATCATGTTATTGTACTGCTGTATAGTGCTCAAGCCCACGCTCTCCACCATCTTCCCCAGGGAGAGCGAGGTCTTCTCGTCCGAGGGGAGCTTGGAGCCGTTCTCGCGGTTGCGGTAGAACTCCGACTCCATGCTGAAGTTGGACTCCGGCCGGCTCTCGTTCTCTTGCTCCTCCTCCTCCTCCTCCTCTTCCTCCTCCTCGTTGCCCTCTCCCCGGAAGTCTCCGTCGCGGTTCTTCACGCCCTCGCCCGTCACGTCGCTGGTGCCGGGCTCCGGCGAGCTGGTGGCCGACAGGCCGTCGTCGGAGCGTCCGGTCATGGAGCCGGACTTGTGCATGTGGGTCTTCATGTGTCTCTTCAGCTTGCTGGCCTGGGAGCAGGCGTGGTCGCACAGCTGGCACTTGTAGGGCTTCTCGCCGGTGTGGCTGCGCCGGTGGACCACCAGGTTGCTCTGGAACTTGAAGGTCTTGCCACAGAACTCGCAGGACTTGGACGTCTTCTGTGTCTGGGGAGGGGTGGTGCTGCTGGGGGGCATGGGGGGCAGGGGCGGGGTGCTGAGGAAGGGGGATTTGGGGCTGGGCTGGAAGGGGTTGGGGTTGAGCAGGCGGTGCATAGGGTTGGCCCGGCTGGGCGAGAGGGGGGGCGTGGCGTTGTTCCCCGCCAGTTCGCGCAGACGCCGGGAGAAGTCCATGGACTGGGACTCGATGGCCATGGGGGTCAGGCGCATCACCCGCTCGAAGGCACTGGGGTGCTGGGAGATGAGGCCCATCTCCTCGGCGCTGAGGCGCTCCAGGCGGTGCGGGTCCAGGTGGTGGCGTGGCGGCGGGCTGATGAAGGGCGGGGTGCTGGGGAGGCGGTTCTCCACGAAGCCCGGCGGCGGCTCGCGCAGGAGGGGCCCGGTCATCCGCAGCAGGTGGAAGGGGTTGTTCTCGCCCAGGAAGTTGGCGAGGGGCGACTGGGGGATGGGGTCCGCCGCGCCCATGGGGGGCGGGATGGTGATGCGAGGGGTGAGGGAGGCGCTGGAGGGGCTGGACTCCAGGTAGATGCGGATGCCGTGGGTGTTCTGCGCGTGCTGGAGGAGGAACCAGGCGCTGGGGAAGGGCTGCTTGCACGTGGTGCAGATGTAGCTGGATGGTTCGTCCCTTCCTGGAACACAGCGAGAGACAGACGCAACACAAACCCATTAATAGTCCATTCACGTTACATATTTGTTCCAAAACAGACCGTACGGCCAGACACATTATAATTTGCTATTGTTCCAGGAGAGCATCGAAAAGTACACCAGCCTGTTTGGTGTCATGGTATGGAAAAAGTGAGTTTTTCTACGGAGGGTGTGTGTGTATCTTTCATAACAACAAAACAAAGAAACATTAGAAATGGTGCACTCTAGGAACATTTTCTGGATAGACTTAATTAACTAAATATGAGTGGCAGCTTTATTAAAATGACCCTTACAGAAGTACAGTAATTATCATACTGTAGGGGTCAAGTATGATTATTATTATTATTTTTTTTTATTTTTTTTTATATAAAAATATATATTTATTTTAATTATTATTAAAAAGAAAAAAGGTCTCAGTCAACCGACACCCAAGACATTTTTCTTACGGTAGGTGTTTGCCTAATACAGTCAGTAGCTCAGTCCGTCTGAACTCATCATGTTGTCACATGAATGGAACATACTTATCACGCTTTTGACAAGTGCATTTCCACAGTCACATGGGATTGGCCCACACTGTGAGAAGACCGGCTTTAAGTGCTCTTTAATCTCTCCTCTCCTCAAATCGCTGAATTATTACACCAGACGAGTGTGTGTGTGCGTGTGTGTAAGAGAGAGAGAGAGAGAAAGAAAGTGTGTATAGCGTGTGTGTGTGTGTGTGTGTGTATGTTTTTAAGAGAGAGAGAGAGAGAGAGATAAAGTGTGTATAGCGTGTGTGTGCGTGTGTGTGTTTTTAAGAGAGAGAGAGAGAGAAATAAAGTGTGTATAGCGTGTGTGTGTGTTTTTAAAAGAGAGAGAGAGAGAGAGAGTGTGTGTATAGCGTGTGTGTGCGTGTGTGTTTTTAAGAGAGAGAGAGAGAGAGAAAGAGAGTGTGTATAGCGTGTGTGCGTGTGTGTGTTTTTAAGAGAGAGAGAGAGAGAGAGCGTGTGTGTGTGTGTGTGTTTTTAAGAGAGAGAGAGAGAGAGAGTGTGTATAGCGTGTATGTGTGTGTGTGTCTTCATGTCTGCATTTGCGTTTGCCTGTTAAAACAGAAAATGGTGAACCCCTCCAAGCAGACTTTAATTGTGAGCGAGCCTGAGTACAACTTAAAGGGTGATTTAAGGAACTCTTATCGCTCTCAAGCAAATAACGGGAGTGTGCCTCTGGGAAAGAAACACAGAAGGAAGGAAGAGAAGCCGGTCTAATCTAGAACACATCAAGATAAACAGCCTCCAATAAAGACGGAGAACACCGATCGAGAGGGAAGAGAGCAGCTCGCTAGTCTCCACGTTGATATTATGTGCTATTTTATTTTAGGTCGTTGTTATTTAACATAGAAGCGCAGGGGTGTTTTATGTCACCCTGGCCACTCCGATTCAATCCGTTACCGACGGCGATGTTCCACAGTTCAGGGAAGACGTAAAAAAAATCAGCGTGGTTGTCAGGTTTTTCCTCTCAGATTTTCTGCCGTTAGCGTTCGGCTACGACCCGAGAGAAAGGTGTCTTAGCTCCAGCGTTTAACAGAGTGAAGGGGCAGTTGATAAATCATTGTACACATACAGTACGGATGTACATCAGGCTCAAATATTGACTCGGCAGTCATTGACTGAGAAGACTCCCGCACACGATTTCCCCAGAGCAAGTCAGGGTGGAATTTTTTGACAATTCAACCCGACTATTTATCGAAGACAGGAAAACAATGTCCTGTCTTACGAGACGCCTCGCAGATCAATAGGGATTTGAGAGCGTGAGGGGAGCATCGCCTGTGATCAAACCCTCTCTGGGTTCTGTGTACACGGTGTTCAGGAGAAGGGCAGGCCCCAGAGCTCGGCGTGGCTCGGTAGCGTTAAGCGCACATGACTAATTGATGCCGCAGCCTCAGAGTAAGTCAGGGTTCCCACAAGGCGAAGGGGACTCGTTAGCGCCGACGCACAAACGAGCTGGGTGTACTGCGGGAAAGGACGCCACACACACCCGCGACTCGCTCCTCTGGGGGCAGGTGTAAACACACACACGCACACACACATGCACGCACACACACACAGGCACAGACAAACACACACACACACACAAAGTGTAAATGGTAATTGTGCTCTGGGAAACAAGTTTCATGTATTTATGAAATGAAAGCTAGCTGCTGACCTAATGTAGCAATTTAGGAACGCAAGGAAAACATAATATGCCTCTGTAATACACGCACACACACACACACACACACACACACACATTAAACGCAGAGGAACAGGGACACCTCAGGGCTCCTCAAGCACCCCGTAGAAGATGAATGGAAGTGCTCATCGTTCACGTCCCTAGCTTTACATTCTAATGTTTACAGCGCCGTTGTTTGTGATGTGTTTGTTCTGCCGGGGCAGGGAGCTAACACAGGGCAGGGAGCTAACGCAGGGCAGGGAGCTAGCGTAGCGCAGGGAGCTAACACAGG
>NW_028176298.1:0-2500 GCF_949987555.1 Borostomias antarcticus
ACTTAAAAAAAACAACAACCGTGGTTGACTAACATGCTGTACAGTGGGCTAAAGGCACTAAAACAAATACATACATAGATTTTTGGGGTGCTAAGCTCATCCATATAATGAAGGCCACTGAGAAAAGGTGAGTTTTCAGGAGAGACTTGAAGGCATCTTAAGTCTGGGCAGTTCTAATATGCAGCGGTAGGCTGTTCCACAGCTTGGGGTCACCTCTGGTTCTGAGCCTGGATTTAGGGACATCCAGGAGCAGCTGACTGCTGGACCTGAGTGATCTGGCCAGGCGATGGACACAGAGGAGCCAGGCCGTTATAAACCTTAAAAACAAGTAACAAAGTCTTCAAATCAGTCCTGAAGCGGACAGGAAGCCAGTGCAGTGAAGATGGCGTAGGGCTGACGGGGTTTTCTAGATTCTAGGATTTATAAAAATAAAAATAAAATAATAATAATAATTATAAAAAATAAAAAAAAAGATGAAAATGTAAATGCTTTTACCAAGTCTAGGCCTCCTCTTCGTCAGTGCAAAACACTGTGTGTGTGTGTGTGTGTGTGTGTGCGTGCGTGCGTGTGCGTGCGTGTGTGTGTGTGTGTGTGTGCGTGTGTGTGCGTGTGTATGTGTGTGTGTGTGTGTGTGTGCGTGCGTGCGTACGTGTGTGCGTGCGTGTGTCCCCGTCTCTTTCCTCCCCCCTCCAGTACACACACTTCCTCCAGCTGATGGAGCGTCTCCTGGCGCTGCCCTACTGCTCGCTGGAGGCGGAGTTTGTCCATCGCCACCGGCGCCAGCTGGAAGTGCTGTCCAGCAAGCAGACGGTCCCGCCCCTGGAGCGCGACCAGCACGGCGTGGCCTTCAGCGCCGCGGAAGGTAACGGCCGCACGGTCCACACAAACAACAAACAAACAAACAACAAACAAACAAACAACAAACAAACAAACAACAAACGCGGCGACTTTTCAAAGTTAATTATTTCTAGTCGTACAGCTTGTGACACACAACACTCAGTCCTGGACTGAGGATCCGGCCGCCGTCGTAGCTGATGTCATGTGACTTCCTGTGAGAGCTGATTGGCTGAGAGTGAGCGGCGTGTGTCCCCCAGGCAGGAGGAAGACGGCCAGAGGCTCCGTGGTCCTGAGGGACAGCGGCTCGGGGGACGTCCTCGTCAACGGCGTCCATTACCTTAGCTACTTCCCCGTCCTGCAGGACAGGTAGGTGTGTCTCTCTCTCTGTCCTTCTTCACCCTGTATATGTGTTCGTCTGTGTCTCTCTGTCTTGCTCTCTCTCCTATACACGTGTGTGTGTGTGTGTGTGTGTGTGTGTGTGTGTGTGTGTGTGTGTGTGTGTGTGTGTGTACAGGTTTCTGTGTGTGTCTCTTCTATACACGTGTGTGTGTGTGTGTGTGTGTGTGTACAGTATGTGTGTGTACATGTTTCTGTGTGTGTCTCTTCTATACACGTGTGTGTGTGTGTGTATGTGTGTGTACATGTTTCTGTGTGTCTCTCTTCTATATGTGTGTGTGTGTGCCTCCCCCTCTCTCTGCCACCTTCACATGCACGGTGTTGGGGCGCCACCCTCATCCGCTGTTGAAATGCAGCCCCGCCCCCCCCCCCCCCTCCTCTGTTCTGTCTGTCTCCTGGGGGAGTTAATTACACAGATGAGCGCGTGTCGGGCCGGGCTCAGTCAGCACAGAACGCTATCCCCCCCCCCAACCCCCGTTCAAGCCCAACCCTGTCCAAGCCCAACCCTGTCCAAGCCCAACCCTGTCCAAGCCCAACCCTGTCCAAGCCCAACCCTGTCCAAGCCCAACCCTGTCCAAGCCCAACCCCTGTCCAAGCCCAACCCCCGTCCAAGCCCAACCCTGTCCAAGCCCAACCCCCGTCCAAGCCCAACCCTGTCCAAGCATTCAATACCAATCCTCCATCATTTATAATAATAATAACTTTCATTTATATAGCGTCTTTCATAAAACCCAAGGTCGCTTTACATAGGGGCAGAACAGACAAGAGACAAACATGGTAGACAGAGACACACAACATTAACATTATCATCCTCCCTTTCTCTCTCTCTCCTCCCTCTCTCTCTCTCTCTCTCTCTCTCTCTCTCTCTCTCCCCCCCCCCCAGAGAGCAGGTCATGTTCCCCCTGCAGTTCATGGACTCTCTGGGGCGTTTCGACCTGCGCTGCGTGGTGAGCGGAGGGGGGCGGTCCAGCCAGGCCGGGGCGCTCCGCCTGGCCGTCTCCCGCGCGCTGCTCAGCTTCCTCACCGAGGGGCAGGTGGAGACCATGAGGCAAGGTGGGTAGGAGGGGCCGGGGGCCCGGACCGCCGAGGGGAGACGGCGGTAGACTTCCTGTCGTGTTGTTTGTTTGTTTGTTTATTGTTTGTTTGTTTGTTTGTTTGTTTGATTGATTGATTGTTTGTTTGTTTGATTGATTGTTTGTTTGTTTGTTCAGGCAGTAAGTTCACCCTTTTAGTACGGTGAGTACAGTGCCAACATTTCAAATATTAA
>NW_028176298.1:7500-10000 GCF_949987555.1 Borostomias antarcticus
TAGACTGGCTCAACAATCAACAGAAGTTAGCACAACACAGCTCGGACTAAGAACATGCAGTACGTTCCTAAAACCAGCACCTCATTAAAAATAAGCATAATACTACTATGTGCAGAGTGGTATAGTGCGTGGGTAAGAGTTCTTCCTCATTTGTTTAAAATCTTTATGGCCGTGGGAATAAAGGAGTTCCCATAAGTGTTTTTCTTGGCCAGGGGAACTTCATAGCGACGGTAGAGATGTAACGGTGTGGAAATTTCATATCACGATTATAGTGAGCAAAATTATCACGGTTGTCAGTATTATCGCGGTATTGTAAAATGTGCTGAAAATTTTTATATTATATAGATTTATTATATATATTTATTTATTTATTATATATATTTATTTCAAGTTTTATATTGAAAACCACAAATAAAATTAGCAGCACTATGCACTTTTTTTGCATTAACATTAAAATAATGTGTCTGAGACTGTTGCTAGCTTTGGTTGATGCTGGACAGTATTTACAGTGAGTTTTTCAAAAGCGGGGCAATCATGCACGGTTTTAATGATAAAATCATCAAGATAAATGTAATCAAATTTAATCACGGTTTCTCATTATGCCGGTTATCGTTATCCCTAAGCGACGGCCTGATGGTAGTAGATGGAATGGCGAGTGCAGGGGGTGAGTTGGATCATCTGTAACGAGGTGATCCTTCCTCACAACTGCTTGGGTACGGAGTACCGATAGCTGAGTTTGGGTGTCGCCAGTTCCTTCACTCGCTTGATCGATGATCCGGGAAAGCTTGGCTTTGCTCTTAACGGAGGTGGAGTTGAACCAGGATGTTGGAGGCGAGTACAGATTCAATGAGTGATTTGTACACAGCTGTTCAAATGTCCTTCCTGACGTCAACGCTGCTGAGTTTCCTCAGCAGGAACAGGCGTGGTTGTGACTTCTCGTACACCGAGCCAGCGTGTTGGGAGAAGGACAGAAGGATCTATCTCCGTGCCCGGGTACCTGAAGGCCCTCGGGCTCAAACCATGGCAACCGACCAAGCCTCCCAACACTGATATTGTTTGATGCTAGTTTAACCAGCTGTGTGTGTTCTCTCTATATAGCATCGTGGTCCAGACTAGCACGCTAGGCCAGTTTGATCATTTTTGGTCGTCTCTCCTTTTCTATCATTCTCATAGTTGTTGCCTGACCACAGAAATTTGCATGCCTCACAGACATGCACACGCACACACACACACACACCCACACAGAAACTGGTTTCCTGTGTCACAGAGCCCACACACACACACACACACACAAGCCTCCTCTCTCCCCAGCGCGTGCAACTGTCTCCTCCACAGTAGCTCCCTCTGCCGCCTCACTGTAGAGCGAGCCTCATGTAGAAGTTCCCACAATTCACCTAACCAGGAAGTGGAATTCAGTAGGTCTTATTGTATTTCCTGTAAAAAAAAATATATGTATATTTTTTTTTTTAAAGTCTATCACTGGTGTTTAAACCATGTTTCTTTCTATACGTGTGTGTGTGTGTGTGTGTGTGTTGTTATTCTGAACAGCAGGGGGTGCTTCAGATTAGCTGGATTACAGAGTAGAGATTAGAGAAGAGGGCATCTGTCAGAGCTGCTCCACGTGGTAGCACTTCCTCTCAGCCTCAATAATGAACGTTACGCTTGTTTGATATGTTATGTTTACTTCCTGTCACATGGTCAGACAGGGAGTTTAGCTTTAGATGAACAAACAAGTTTCAAAGTTTCCGCCAGCTGTTAGCGGGGACAATACGGTACTTTACGTAGTTAGCTAGGTATGTTGATGTTTTGGTCAAAACCAAACGGCACAGTAGCTCTGGTTAGTTCTCTCACGAGGGAGAGGGACACCCAGGACACCGATGTCACAGTTTACCTGGCAGTGTTGTTGTTGGATAAATTCACCCAGCATGCAGTTTGTCACCCGAGAGACAGTGAATACTTTCCCTGATGATAGAGATTACTCTCTCTCCCTCTCGCTCTCTCCCTCCCTCCCTATCTCTCCCTCCCTCCCTATCTCTCCCTCCCTCCCTATCTCTCCCTCCCAACCTCTCTCCCCTCCCTGCCTCTCCCTCCCTCCCTCCTTCCCTCTCTTTCTCCCTCCCTCCTTCTCTCTCTTTCTCCCTCCATCCCTCCTTCCCTCTCTCTTTCTCCCTCCCTCTCTCTCGCTCCATCCCTCCTTCCCTCTCTCTTTCTCCCTCCCTCCTTCCTTCTCTTTCTCCCTCCCTCCCTCCTTCCTTCCTTCCCTCTGTCTCCCTCCCTCTCTCCTTCCCTCCCTTCTTCCCTCTCTCTTTCTCCCTCTCCCTCCCTCTCTCTCGCTCCATCCCTCCTTCCCTCTCTCTTTCTCCCTCCCTCCCTCTATCCCTCCCTCCTTTACTCTCTCTCTCCCTCCCTCCCTCTCTCTCTCCCTCCTTCCCTCTCTATCTCTCTCCCTCCCTTCTTCCGTCCATCCCCCCTCCCTCCCTCTCTCTCTCCCCTCCCTGCC
>NW_028176297.1:0-12500 GCF_949987555.1 Borostomias antarcticus
CGCACCCCTTAAGGAACACTTTAGACCTAGGAAATTCATCACTAATCCACACAGTCACACCTCTGCACCAATAGGGAACCTCCTCACTCTGGACACAACCAATGTAGTTTATATCATCACCTGCACACTCTGTCACAAACACTATATAGGGGAAACATCACACTCAATAAGCACACGTCTCAAACAACACCTGTATAACATCAAAAAAGGCACACTGGACACCCACCTCATCACACACTTTCAGGAACACACCGTCACACATCTCACCATCTGTGGTCTTCAGGCACAATCCTCCTGGACGGTGGGGCAACGGAGGGCACAGGAGCGCAGATGGATAGAAACATTACAAACAATAACACCCGGAGGTCTGAATGAAAAACTCTAATCATACATACAACAGGCCCCCCTGGGAGGGGAAGTGACAACAGGAAAATAAGAATACAAACTGGTCTCATCATAATACAACAACAACCCTCTGTTTACCTACACTCTTACCTTGTCTGGGGCCACTAACATTTATGTTTTTTATGCTTTTATATTCATATGTGTGATGTTTTCTTATGCCTTTTATCATTGTGTGGATGCATGTATTTATGGTTTTATAGCACTTATGTTTTATCTTCTTATGGCACTTATTTGACTTCTAGCACTTATTTTACTCAGCACTTGGGAGATCTGGCATCTCCCCCTGCATGGTTTTACCCCCACTACTAACCCCTGACAGCACTTATACCCCTGTGCCCCCCCTTTCCCATAGCCTCCTACAGTAGCTCTACATCACATTACACCACTGACCTGTGTCACAGCCCCCTCCTCGGGGGCCTGTACCCAACACATCATACAAATTCGTATAAAAGCATACACATAACCCAAAGCTATAAAGACGTACACATAGTCACAATGCATCACTCACCCATTCATGACCTCCCGGGAACCATAACACACCATACACACACTATAAAAGAACACACATATACACAGACTAACACAATAATTACAGACACATAGCCAAAACTGATTACTCACCTGCATCATGACCTCCAGGAACCACAGAACAACATACATGACCTGTAAAAGAACACACGTACACATAGTAAAACACAATAAATACACACACATAGTCAGAACTGATTACTCACTCACAATATGATCCTTGGACACCACAGCACACCATACACATCCTGTAAAAGAGCACACACATAGTCAACCATAGTAAATACATAACACATAATTGGGGAGGGAATAATGCGGCAGGCCAGTGCACCACAGACACACCAGTCGTTTCAAACCCAACCCAACACAAATACCTAACCCTAACCCTAACCCTAACCCTAACCCTAACCCTAACCCTAACCCTAACCCTAACCCTACTAACCCTAACCCTAACCCTAACCCTCCTCCCTCCCTACCTAACCCTAAACCCTACCCCCCCTTGTCTTCCCTCCCCATGTGCACTAACCCTAAACCTCCCTCCTAGGCCCCATAGCACATTCACTACCCCTTGAGGGAACTATAAGCTCCACGAAGCCCCTGGGGACAACATAAGCCACCTACCATTCTGGCGTCCTCTGGTGGCCTCCTCTGGAACCCTGGGTGGGGTATGGGTTGTTTTGTCTTGTCCTTGTCCTTGGTGTATTGTCTTTGTCCTTGGTGTTGTATGTTTATCTCATTTTTTTATTCTAGATTAGGTTCACCAGCTCAGTGGCGTGCAGCCCGCGCACACCTCAGCACTCTGTGCTTGAGCCTATCTCCAACCCTAACCCTAACCCTAACCCTAACCCTAACCCTAACCCTAACCCTAACCCCTAACCCTAACCCTAACCCTAACCCTAACCCACACCCTAACCCACACCCACACCCTAACCCACACCCTAACCCACACCCTAACCCACACCCTAACCCTAACCCTAACCCTAACCCTAACCCTAACCCTAACCCTAACCCACTAACCCTAACCCTAACCCTAACCCTAACCCTAACCCCTAACCCTAACCCTAACCCTAACCCTAACCCCTAACCCTAACCCTAACCCTAACCCTAACCCTAACCCTAACCCTAAACCTAATCACTCCTCCCTCCCTACCTAACCCTAAACCCTACCCCCCCTAGTCTTCCCTCCCTATGTGCACTAACTTTAAATCGCCTGTCCCTCCCTCCTAGGCCCCTTAGCACATTTTTATTACCTCTGGAGGGAACTCTAAGCTCCACGAAGCCCCTGGGGACAACATAAGCCACTTACCACTCTGGCGTCCTCTGGTGGCCTCCTCTGGAACCCTGGGTGGGGTATGGGTTGTTTTGTCTTTGTCCTAGTCCTTGGTGTACTGTTGTTGTCTTGACTGGTGTATGTTTATCTCAATTTTTATTCTAGACTAGGTTCACCAGTTCAGTGGCGTGCAGCCCGTGCACACCTCAGCACTCTGTGCTTGAGCCTTATCTCCTAACCTAACCCAGCCAGCGCCTAGTCATTGAGGTGAACCTTTTCTATCAAGAATACTCTCTTTTAAGCATAGTTAAATGACATTGGTGGTTTTTTTTTGTGAAGTCTCCTTAGACTAATATGAACTTTCTGCCCAGTAGGGGTCACCTGTGTGTTTGTTTTGGGAGATGACATCATCATGGGGGTCAAAGTTTAATTGTTTACCTGAGGGAGTGACCACGCCTTTTGACTCCCATATAGGAACTCACCCTGCCATTGTCGCTCTATGCTTCCTCTGATGAAGACCTCTACGGTCGAAACGTTAGGAAGTTTTTCTTGTGTTACATTTTAAATTGTTTTTAATGTACTTGATACCTCGATTTACATGGATAATATAAGGGACCAGGCTTGCTGCCAAAGGGTTTTTTAAACCAACTACAGAAAGGGATCCACTCACCTCTTCAGCTCCTCGCCCGTTTCACCTGGAAATGGCCATCTGGGTGGGCGCGTGAGTAACCTGTGAAGAACAAAACCAACTGTTTTAAGAGTGTGCACACTGAAGCCTTGTTTTTAAAGACTTTTGGCAGCTATTACAGGGAACACCATTTTCCCTGAGGAGAAGCTTACCTCCTATTGACAGCCTGTGAGTCACCTTAACCCTTTGAGTCCTTCTCTAGGTTCAAGATGTTATATGTTTTTATCCACTTCCCCTAACCATCCTCCTTTTGTGTTCTTTTCCAATTTCTGTTTAAAATGGTGGTTAGCTTTCCTTGCCTCATGGCTTGTTAGCATTAGCCGTGATTAGCGCTAGCGTTAGCCTGTTAGTCTTATGGTGCATGTTTTTAATGGATGTTTCTCTGCCTCTGTACACTCAGGCTACATATTTCTCCTAGCCTCCTAGAGCTCTCATTATGTCGAACCGTAGACCGGATCGTGGAAAGCCTTACTCTCGCTCAGCCCCTGGTGAGTTACACCTTAGGAACCAGCTTCCTGCTAGACCTCCTGGGTCAGCGCCCCCAGTGGAGGCCCCCGTTAATGTGGTTCTCACCAGACAATATTTTAAGCTTCTCCAAGCTATACATCATGCGGAGATCCTAGAGCTAGCTGCTAGACAGGGCCAAGCCCCCGTTGGGATGCAGAGACAGGTAGCTAAACTAGCTACCTTCATTAAACCCTCCTCTCCCAACCCTGAGACACTAGCTAAAGTAAGAGATAACACCAGCGCTTGGCTGAGTAACAACCTGGCCATCCTGGGCGTTCATTACGACAGGGTCAAAGCTGAGCTGCTCGCAGATCTGGTGGGCCTCGATGAAGGGGCGCTGGCCCGGGCGGCTATCTGGGCGAGAAACCGTTATAGGAGAAAGTACACAGAGAGCTCCATAAACACTCTCCGCGACATGCTCAACAGGTTGGGGAACCAACAACCACCCCCGCGATATCCAGGTGGCCTGACCGCTGAGGATTTCCCATCCCTTCCTCTGGCCAGACCTGACTGCTTAGACGCAGCGCACATACCGTCCTTGTTGGCGTGGAAAGCATCAGCACCGTCTTTAGTGGCGTGGGAAGCACAGGCCCAGCGGCCCCCTCCGAGGCCCCGGCCCCTCCTTCCCTCCCCGCAGTCAGCGAGGCAGTCCAGCAGCCCCCCTACAGGTAACATCCAGCTCAGGTTTAGGGAGGTCCAGTCCCCCACCACATCCTGTAGGGTAGTTCAGGCTGCCCCTGGCTCAGCACCCGAGGGGGGAGAGCAACAGGCCCCTACACCGTCGACTAGTGGGCCCCGGGGGGTTCCATCCTCCCGTTCTCCAGCGTGGCCCCTAGTCCCCAGGCCCCCGCGGCCGGCTCGCCGTCCTGTTAGCGCCTCTGCAGATACCATCAAGCGTAGTCCCGGGAGAGACACCCCTCGTATGAGCAACAGGTTGGAAGTCCAGACCCCACCCACACTCTGCAGTTCAGCGCAGGCGGCCCCCGCTGGAGTCCAGGACTCCAGCGGGGTCCTGGCCCCTCCATCGCCAGGTAGCCGGCCACGGGAGGCCTCTCTCTCCCCTCGGGCAGGGCCCCCCCTTCCCTTTACCCCTCCACCTCCTGGTTTGGGAGAGACTACAGGCAACATCATGCACAGGTCTAGGGAGGTCCAGTCCCCCACCAAGACTTGTAGCTCCACCCCACAACCAGAACAGCAGTGCCCCCTGGGTGCGGTAGAGCCCGCCGATCCCCGCCGCCCATCCAGGCTCCGTCTACGCAGCCGTGTTAGGCACTCTCCAGCTGCCCCCCCCTTACCATCTGGGCCAGAGGGCCGTGATGCCCATCTTCCCTCCCCCTCTGTTGGGCCCCTATTACATCTAGGGCCAGCTAGACCCCCAGGTCCCGCCCCAACTAGAGCGATAGTGGAGGAGTATCCGTCACAGGCACCTGATCTCCTCTCTCAGGGGGAGCCCTCTGTAGGGTTGCAGTCTCCATCGCCATCCTCAGCACAGGACAGCCCCAGGGCCCTTAGCGGGTTCTCGCCGTTACCATCCTCTCCAGACCCACGGGGCCCCGTCCGGCCATTCCAGCTAGGGGTGTCTCCTGGGGGGAGGGTGAGCGGGGCTGAGGCGGGGGGCGGGGGGGACCTAGGTCGGGGGTTAATAACATCTACCAGGACAAATTATAGCAACGTGGTAATACCATCTGACGATAACATCTGTGTCCTCTCCCAACTTTCTCCAACAGAGCCCGGGGATGCTGGTGCCTTGGCCGTGAGAGCTCAAAAAATCTGTCAGGGACAAAACGTGATGAAAGGGAGCGCTCTGTGTGATAACAAAAGACGCTTGAGTCAGTCCCTACCTGAGTCCCTTCATATACGTCACGTCAAGCCATCTGTCCCGGCTGAGCTCTCGCGGTCTGTTGGCCCAGCGTCCCCTGTGTCTCGGGCTTCTGGGAGATTGTCAAACGGGAGCCTGGCCGAGGCCGTACCCCCGACCCCCTGGCCCCCCTCCCTCCCCCCTGGGGACAACACCACCCCTCGGGGCGGGGTCCCTTGCTCGGGTTCTGCGCCCGCTAGACAGATAGGGCCGGTCGCCGCGGAGGGAGGGTCCTGGGAGCCTACCAGACATCCTAACACTTTCTATAAGCTTACACAGTGGCAGCTGAGGATTAGGAAACCCATAGTCTTCCTAGGAGATTCCAACCTGGCGCGTATCCCAGCTTTTAGAGACCCGCATATACAGGTAGAGGCCTACCCGGGCGCTACATACCATCACCTGCAAGCCCTGCTGAAACGAGCAGATCCGCACCCCCAAGTGGAGACAGTAGTCATTGCCGCAGGTTTAAACAACTGTCTGGGTCCTCAAAGTTCCAAAACTACCTGGAAACAGCTGCAGCAGGTTCTAAAGATAGCTCACGTAGTCTTCCCTAATGCTGAGATATGTGTCCCTGTCATCAACTTCTCTGACCGCCTTGAGAAACACAAGCAGGCCCTTCTCGCAACCTTGAACGATACCATCGTGAGGGAGTGTCACTCTCTCTTTGAGATCAGTCCTCTTGAGTTCCGAACAGAGCCCCGCGATCCAGTCCATTGGACCGCGGAGACGGCGGCGGCCATCTTTAAAAATTGGTTGAGTCAGGTAATCGGTGACGAGTAGACGAGCTTACACTTGCACCTCCCCACGCATCCAATATAGGCTGCTCCAAACCATGGATCCCCAGGGCCTAAATGAAATATTCTAAAAACCTCCTCTGGCGCCATCTAGTGACCGTTTTTAATCATTGCGTATTTGCACATTCATTTCTGATTGTGGTCTGGAGAAGATGTAGCCTCTGTTCTCCCTTGCTGTACTGTAATTTCATTGTTGTATGTGGTTGTATATGTGATTTTAATGACACTTTACGCCTCGACATCCCCCACTGAGCCTTTGAAAGGACCTTGAGTGCTCTTAAGCATACCCTCCCATGGACTTTGAACCAGTTTCTGGACGGTTGTCGCCTATGGTGAAGAAGGGGAGATAATATGGAGTCAGTGTGGAGTGTACCCCAACTTTAAGCACTTAACCCTCCCTCCTCAAGCACTTAATTACTCTGCATGCTGTGTGAACCACCTTGACATTGTATTTTCATGATTTTGGTCTTACAGTATGACTGTAACATTGTTTTGCATTTTGTGTGTATGATGTATTACTTACCTCCTGATTACTCCTCTTCCAAGTCCAGGCGCCTCCTCCAGCGGGTCCGGTGGTATGCCTGTGGGAAAATGAAAAACAACAACTGTTACCTTATGTTAGCCATGTTATGGTTTAGCATAAGTGGAAAGCACTTACCTTAGGGTTTAGCCTTTTTGAAACCTCCCTGGTCACTGGCCCCCTCTGTGTAGATACCTGCAATGGGATAATGTCGAGGCCCCTCCTTATAGCACTTACATTTTACTGCTGCGCTTCTCCATTCTTTTATATTTGGGGAGTTTAAAGATTAGGGCGCGTTCCTAAATTGCCCAAGCCTATGCGAATAAATAACCCCCTACACTAAACAACAAATTAAAAATCTGGGCGTCTGAGATGAGGTCCCCCTCTGTGAGTGACAACAGCACTTATATTTATTTATTTATTCCTATTTTGTGTGGTGTGCAGTGCTACTTTTACCTGTGTGACTTCAAGCACTTTAAAGCTATTTTGATAGCTCTTTTGCACTCATTAAAATGATTTTATTATCTTTCAGTGTGGGGACTCTCCATCCGGCCCAGGTTTTTTCATAATGGGCCTCCTGCCCTCACCCCCCTTGGGTCAATTTGGACGCGCTGTGTCTCTCTCTCCTCCCCTCTTCATGGTCACTAGTGTGTTGCCCACCTCCAGACCTGGGTTCTTGGCCTCCAGCCTACTCCACTACCCCCTCCCCCACCCTGAATCCTTACCCTAAGGTCTCCCACTCCGTCATCTAAACCTAATCACTCCTCCCTCCCTACCTAACCCTAAACCCTACCCCCCCTAGTCTTCCCTCCCTATGTGCACTAACTTTAAATCGCCTGTCCCTCCCTCCTAGGCCCCTTAGCACATTTTTATTACCTCTGGAGGGAACTCTAAGCTCCACGAAGCCCCTGGGGACAACATAAGCCACTTACCACTCTGGCGTCCTCTGGTGGCCTCCTCTGGAACCCTGGGTGGGGTATGGGTTGTTTTGTCTTTGTCCTAGTCCTTGGTGTACTGTTGTTGTCTTGACTGGTGTATGTTTATCTCAATTTTTATTCTAGACTAGGTTCACCAGTTCAGTGGCGTGCAGCCCGTGCACACCTCAGCACTCTGTGCTTGAGCCTTATCTCCTAACCTAACCCTAACCCTAACCCTAACCCTAACCCTAACCCTAACCCCTAACCCTAACCCTAACCCTAACCCTAACCCTAACCTAACCCTAACCCTAACCCTAACCCTAACCCTAACCCTAACCCTAAACCCTAACCCTAACCCTAACCCTAACCCTAACCCTAACCCTAACCCTAACCCTAACCCCTAACCCCTAACCCTAACCCTAAACCCTAACCCTAACCCTAACCCTAACCCTAACCCTAACCCTAACCCTAACCCTAACCCTAACCCTAACCCTAGCCCCTCCCACCCCAGTCTTGACCCGTACCTCCCCTGCCCCTTGCACCCCACCTAGAGTAAAGCCCTCCCCTCACCTGACCCAGACTGACCTGACCCCTCCTAACCCGACCTTGACTCTCCTCCCTCCCTCCCACGACCCACCCACAACCAAGCTCCCTCCCCACCCCAACCTGACTGACTTGATCCCTCCTATCCCAGCCCTGACCCTTACCCTCCCTTCCCCCCATACCTTACCCAACGATCCCCTGACCTCTTCCCCTCCTTCCTCCCTCCCCCCCTCCCTCCCCTCCTCCCTCCCCCCCTCCCTCCTCTCCTCCCCTCCTAAACCAACATCTACACTGATCTCACAGACCCCTTCCCTTACTTCACAACCCCTTACAGCACATACCAACACACTCTCACAACACCTTCTCACTTCACCTTCTCTCCCCCAAACAGAAGGGCAGGAGAGAGGATCCCCCTCTTCCCCTAAGTCCCGCGTACCACCCATACAAACTTCCACACCCAACTCATTCTCCAACACAGGTACTCCCCCTCAGACACTGGACCCTAACATACATTTACATAACATTTCAATACATTCTCTATCCCCCCTATCCATTCCCCCAGCTAATTTCTCCTTGTCCTTCTCCCCTGATGGCTCCTCCTCTTCCCCCCTTCCTGCCCCATCCCCCTCCTTACACACATCACCACCCAGCCACAGACCCATACCGGGACCCCTAGAGGCCCGGGTGGTTATAGGACGGAGGACAGAGAATGCAACAGACATATCAAGCACTAACAGGTACACAGCAGACATAACGCACACACCAGTACTTAATACACCCAACATACAATACACCCCACTAACCACACAACATATTTTTACATCTACAGGCGGCGCCGGAAGGGGGGAGAGCTCCCCCAGCAGGCAGAGCAACATCACGGCAACCAACATCATGATGACAAAGGGGCATATTAAAGGGAAACCTCCCAGTACAGCCCAGTCTGAGCCAAACAAAAACCTGCCTGGGGGACTCTCCCTGCCAACCGACGCTGCCCCAGACACAGACACACACACATTGGTAAATACACCCACACATAGAAACATACACACACCCTCCACACATACACATACAAACACACACACACCCCTCACACGCCCACATACTAACACACATGCAATCACAAACACACACATAGACACACACACACCTACACCCACACATAACAACACACACATACCATCCACACACACACATACAAATGCACACACAACCACAAACACACACACGGACACACGCACATCTACACCCACACACACACACACACCCATACACACGCCCACACACACACATACACCCACACACACACTCATGCCAGCACACGCTACATACACACACACTCCTACCTCAATCACAGCACCCACATTACAGTGTCCCACAGGAAGCAAACCAGTTTATCACAAGGCAAGGGACTCCAGAAAAGTGCAGGATTGGAACATTCAGGCTCACAAACCATATCTCATCATCGGCGACTCCAACCTTCACAGAATACCACTATACTTTCACAACAGACTACAAATAGACAGTTACCCGGGGGCAAAAATCTGGCACATGGAAGGCATCATCACCAAAACACCCGTTGACCCCACAGTAGAGCTGCTTGTCATCTCGGTGGGCCTCAACAACAAGGATACAAGTGCCGAAAAGACCACCCGTAAACAAATCACATCTATGTACAGAAAATCACAGGAAATCTTTCCTAACGCCACCATATACATCCCCCTCATACATTTTTCACAACACCTGGACACACGGGACAAACACAATCTCAAAACACTCAATGAGCACATCCGGACTAAATTCCCTCACCTCACATGCATTCCACGGGAGCAGTTTTTCACAGAGGGTGACAATATACACTGGACGGGCATAACGGCATCTAAAATTCTCAGACACTGGTGGACACAATTGCACTCCCCCTAGCCACTAACCCCTCCACACATACATTCTAACCCACGGTGTGCACTAACCCCGCCCACCCGGACCACGCCCCCTCCCCCCTCCCCCACTCTGGGTTCACCTACTGCTGGACCAGAGGAGGGCGATAGACCCAACCCCTTTTCCCTTACAGCCCCCTCCAACATCCTTAACCTTTCTAAATCCTTCCACCCCACCCCTGCCCAAATTCAACTACTGGAGAGGGGATTGAGCTTCATCCCACAACCCACCAGCTTTGACCAGGAGGAACTTCAGAGGGATATCCATCACTACCACAGACGACTTAAAATAACTGACTATTTTAAATACAACACGAACGACGACCACACACCATTCATACACCCCTCCACCTGGGAGCCTGCATCCTCCCGGGTGGGGAAACCAATTAGGCGACTTATACACAACAACATACATACACTACAGATCTATCTACCCACACCAGACCGGACTGATAACATCACACATATAGAGAGGGAAGCAATCAACCAACTTAAAAACAACCCACACATAGTCATCAAACCGGCAGATAAAGGTTCCAAAATCATTATCATGGATAAATATCAGTATTTAATAGAGGCCAACAGGCAACTCTCCAATACAACCTACTACAAACACATAGACAACAGTATACAAGAACAGACACAGACCAGACTCAGACAAATACTACACACCATCTACAGTCACGGTTACATCACATACAAGCAACATAACTTCTTACTGGGACCAGACCAACCCCGACAGAGACTCTTTTACCTACTTCCAAAAATACATAAAGACCCAACAACATGGACCATTCCCTTTCAGGTTCCTCCTGGCCGGCCAATAGTCTCAGATTGCAACAGCGAATCTAACAACATCTCACAGTACATAGACCATTTCCTCAATCCCCTCTCCAGCAGACACCCCAGCTACCTGAAGGACACATATGATTTCATACATAAAATCAGGTCCATGGTCGTTCCCTCCCAAGCATACATCTTCACTATAGATATCGATAGTTTATACACTAATATTAACACACAAGCCGGACTAGCCGCAATACAGAAAGCATTTTCACGTCACCCAGACATTCACAGACCGGATAAAGAACTACTAACACTACTGGAAATTAGCCTCACCTGCAATAACTTTACTTTTGACAATAAACAATATCTACAGGTACAGGGAACGGCCATGGGCCAAAGATACGCACCCGCTTACGCAAACATATACATGGCTGAGTGGGAGAGAGAGGCGCTAGCAAAATGCACACACCTACCCACCATGTACTACCGGTTTTTAGATGACATCATAGGAATCTGGCCCCATCACTTAGATTTATTTACAGACTTCATCAACACCCTGAACACCCACCATGCATCCATCAAGATCAAACACACTATACACACACACAACATTGACTTTTTAGACACTACAGTTTACTTCCATACACATAGTCCCACACACAAAACACTTAGGACCAAAGTATATTTCAAACCCACAGACACACACGCATTACTACATAAACACAGTTACCACCCAAAGCATACATTTAGAGGAATCATCAAATCACAAATCATACGGTATCATAGAATCTCATCCACACAACAGCACTTACAGGAAGCAATAGGCATACTCTTCACTGCACTTAGAAAAAGACATTACTCCAAAAGATTTTTAAGGACAATAAAGAACACCACGCTGGCGTCACTCTCTCCCTCTCAGCCAACCCCCCATATACACACAGAGACACAACATACACACACACACACCAACACCTCTCACCCACAGAATGTCCTCCCCTCCCCCCTTCACCACCCCAACCAGACCAGACTGCACACTCACGGTCTGGCCCTAAGCCACGCCCCCTTCCCCTCCCCCTCCTCCTCCCCTTACCCTAACCCTGCCCCGCCCCCCCTCCCCCACGACCCTTACCTATGCCACACCCCTTCCCGCCCCACCCCACCCCCTCTCAGCAACCACGACCCAGACTCATACCTGAACCTGACAGTACACGGGACATCAATGGACCTGACTGACCCCTCAGTGGACCCAGACACTTCCCAATTGTCCTCCTCTATCCAGCAGCCCACACTTATCCCCCTGGTGGCCACTTTTTCACACAGCAGGACAGCTTTACACGCAGCACTTAGACACAACTTCACGGTAGCACAGCAGGAACACACACCACTCCAATCATACAGACTCATCACAGCATACCGGAAAAACAAGAATCTACAGGATATACTCATCAAGGCACAATTCACCAGGAACACTATAAAACCACCCGCACCCCTTAAGGAACACTTTAGACCTAGGAAATTCATCACTAATCCACACAGTCACACCTCTGCACCAATAGGGAACCTCCTCACTCTGGACACAACCAATGTAGTTTATATCATCACCTGCACACTCTGTCACAAACACTATATAGGGGAAACATCACACTCAATAAGCACACGTCTCAAACAACACCTGTATAACATCAAAAAAGGCACACTGGACACCCACCTCATCACACACTTTCAGGAACACACCGTCACACATCTCACC
>NW_028176297.1:17500-40000 GCF_949987555.1 Borostomias antarcticus
ACACACTCCTTAGCGGGTTCCGACTTCCGTGGCCACCGTCCTGCTGTCTATATCGACCGACACCTTTCATGGGGTCTGATGAGCGCCGGCGTCGGGCGCCTTAACCCAAGCGTTCGGTTCATCCCGCAGCGCCAGTTCTGCTTACCAAAAGTGGCCCACTAGGCGGCTCGCATTCCACGCCCGGCTCCGCGACGGCGAGCCGGGCCTCTTACCCATTTAAAGTTTGAGAACGGGTCGAGGCCGTTTCGGCCCCGAGGCCCTTAGTCATTCGCTTTACCGGATAAAACTGCTCTTGGACGAGCGCCAGGTATCCTGAGGGAAACTTCGGAAGGAACCAGCTACTAGATGGTTCGATTAGTCTTTCGCCCCTATACCCAGGTCGGACGACCGATTTGCACGTCAGGACCGCTGCGGGCCTCCACCAGAGTTTCCCCTGGCTTCGCCCTGCCCAGGCATAGTTCACCATCTTTCGGGTCCCACCGCGCGCGCTCTTGCTCCGCCTCCCCCGAGGGTGGGGACGAGGCGGGCCGGCGGTGCGCCCGGAGCCCCGCGGGGCCGGGATCCCGCCTCGGCCGGCGCGCGCCGACCTCCGCTTTCACTGCGCCGTGGGGTTTCGTTACCGACCCTCTGACTCGCGCGCGCGTTAGACTCCTTGGTCCGTGTTTCAAGACGGGTCGGGTGGGTCACCGACATCGCCGCTGACCCCTGGCGCCCGCGATTCTCTTTTGGGGGGACGAGGGCCGGTCCCCGCCCTGGCGGCGCCGCGCGTTCGGGGCCCCGGCGGACCGCGGCGCCGGGAGCGGGGGGCCCCGTCCCTAACCCGGAGGTTAGGGAGGGCGCGGAGGGTGCTCTGTTTCCTCGGCCCCGGGAAGCGGCAGACTGGGAGGCGACGGGGCGCTGTAAAGCCCGCCCGGAGACCGGAGCCCCCGGACGGACCACCTTCGCCCCTGAGCCCTTCCTAGCCGACCCGGAGCCGGTCGCGGCGCTCCGCCCTGCGGAGGAAGTGCGCCCGGCGGGGAGCGAGCGAAGGAGGGGGGCGACCGGACGGGACGGGACGAGGGCCGAGGCCCCCGCCCGCCGCCGACCGACCGACACCGCCCCCCCACCCCGACCCCGCCGGGTTGAATCCTCCGGGCGGACCGCGCGGACCCCACCCGTTTACCTCTCAACGGTTTCACGCCCTCTTGAACTCTCTCTTCAAAGTCCTTTTCAACTTTCCCTCAAGGTACTTGTTCGCTATCGGTCTCGTGCCGGTATTTAGCCTTAGATGGAGTTTACCACCCGCTTTGGGCTGCATTCCCAAGCAACCCGACTCCGGGAAGAACGCGCTCCGGCCCGCCGGGGGCCGCTACGGGCCTCTCACCCTCCGCGGGGCCTCCCTCGGAAGGACTCGGGCCCCCTGGCGGCACCGGACCGGGAGCGGACTTCCGTACGCCACATGTCCCTCGGTGGATTCACTCCCCCGGGGATTCGGCGCTGGGCTCTTCCCTCTTCGCTCGCCGCTACTGGGGGAATCCTTGTTAGTTTCTTTTCCTCCGCTTACTGATATGCTTAAGTTCAGCGGGTCGTCTCGTCTGATCTGAGGTCGAACAAACGGGGGTAAGAGTACGGCTCGCCCCCGGGGTGAAGGGGGACGAGGCTCGTGGGCTCGGGGAGGTCGACGGTACGGCCGGGAGCCGGGGGGACGGGCGTCCTTCCCCTCTCCCCCACGCGCGCGGGCAGCGGGCGGACCGCAGAGGTCCGCGGGCAGCCGCGACGGGGACAGAGGAGTTAGGGGTGAACCCGCCCCGCTCGGACCCGAGCCGCTCGTCTCTGCACTTAAGGGGACGAAGGACCTTCCGGGGAGGAGGTCCCGCGACGCCCCAGCCGCGGGAAGGGTCCCCGTTGGGAGGGGACCGTTTCCCGATTGATGGGTAGAACCGACGCTCAGACAGGCGTGGCCCCGGGATCGACCCGGGGCCGCAATGTGCGTTCGAAGGGTCGATGATCAGTTTTGTGTCCTGCAATTCACATCACTTCTCGCAGCTAGCTGCGTTCTTCATCGACGCACGAGCCGAGTGATCCACCGCTAAGAGTCGTACGTTTGTTTTTCTTGGAAAGGTGACACGCTCCTCCGAGGAGGGGCGCGCCCCGAGTAGGACAGATGTAATACGGCCGCCGCCGGCCGAACGTGTTTCACCGAGCGGAGGCGGGGAGGGAGAGGGCCCCGGGGGACCCCCTCTCGACTCTCCGGCCCCCCGAGGACAGAGACGGGGAGGGAGGGAGCCCCGGAGGACCCCCTCTCGACTCTCCGCCCCGTGGGAGTACGTGAGACCCGAGCGGCCGACCGACCGACGGTCTCCCCGTTAATGATCCTTCTGCAGGTTCCCCTACAGAAACCTTGTTACGACTTTTACTTCCTCTAGGTAGCCCGGTTCGATCGTCTTTTCGAAGCGTCGGCGGGCCCGCCTTGCGACGGGCCTCGCCGGCCCCGATCCGGGGACCTCACCGAGCCATCCATCGGTAGTAGCGACGGGCGGTGTGTACAAAGGGCAGGGACTTAATCAACGCGGGCTAGTGACCCGCACTTACTGGGAATTCCTCGTTTACGGGGGCAATGTCAGCCCCCGATCCCAATCACGAGCGGGGTGGAGCGGGTTACCCGAGCCTCTCGAGCGTAGGGTAGGCACGCGCTGGCCCGCTCAGTGTAGCGCGCGTGCGGCCCCGGACATCTAAGGGCATCACAGACCTGTTATTGCTCCATCTCGCGCGGCTTGATCTTCCGCTTGTCCCTCTAAGAAGCTGGGTCCGACCCGCGCCGGAGCCGGAAGCTATTTAGCAAGCCGGAGTCTCGTTCGTTATCGGAATTAACCAGACAAATCGCTCCACCAACTACGAACGGCCATGCACCACCACCCACGGAATCGAGAAAGAGCCGTCAATCTGTCAATCCTGTCCGTGTCCGGGCCGGGTGAGGTTCCCCGTGTTGAGTCGAATTAAGCCGCAGGCTCCACTCCTGGTGGTGCCCTTCCGTCAATTCCTTTAAGTTTCAGCTTTGCAACCATACTCCCCCCGGAACCTAAAGACTTTGGTTTCCCGGAGGCTGCCCGGCGGGTCGTAGGTGTGGACGCCGCCGGATCGCCAGTCGGCATGGTTTACGGTCGGAACTACGACGGTATCTGATCGTCTTCGAACCTCCGACTTTCGTTCTTGATTAATGAAAACATTCTTGGCAAATGCCTTCGCTTTCGCCCGTCCTGCGCCGGTCCAAGAATTTCACCTCTAGCGGCGCAGTACGAATGCCCCCGGCCGTCCCTCTTAATCATGCACCCCGGGAAGGTCGCCTGGATTTCCCACGCGCGTGCGACCCCGGGGCCCTGTTCCATCGTGCTTGGCTCTGGTATTCAAGGGCCGTTTTTGTCGACGCCTGCTTTGAGCACTCTATTTTATTCAAAGTAAACGCTCCGGGGGTCCCGCGGGACACCCAGCTTAAGGGCGTCGGGGGGGCCCTCGAGAGAGGGGCTCGGAGCGGCCGTCCCGAGTCAACCGGTGGGGTCGCGGGGGTAGCAAGCGGGACATCCGGCCGCGCCGCCGGCGCACCGCCCGGCGTGCCCCGCCGGGGAACAGAGTCCCCCGGGGGGCGGCCGAGGGCCGCCGCGCGCCTTCCGGGCGCCCGCCGCCCGCCGCCCGCTCCTCCGTCCGGCACGCCCGTCGCCGATATCCAACTACGAGCTTTTTAACTGCAGCAACATTAATATACGCTATCGGAGCTGGAATTACCGCGGCTGCTGGCACCAGACTTGCCCTCCGATGGATCCTCGCAAAGGGGTTTGTGTTTGTACTCATTCCGATCACGACGCCTCCACAGAGGCCCGTATCGTTATTTTTCGTCACTACCTCCCCGAGTCGGGAGTGGGTAATTTGCGCGCCTGCTGCCTTCCTTGGATGTGGTAGCCGTTTCTCAGGCTCCCTCTCCGGAATCGAACCCCGATTCCCCGTAACCCGTCGTCACCGTGGAAGTCCCAGAAACTGCCATCGAAAGTTGATAGGGCAGACATTCGAATGAGACGTCGCCGCCGCGGAGGGCCAGCGATCGGCCAGAGGTTATCCAGAGTCACCAGTGCGGGTCCCGGCGTGGGGACGGGGAGGTCGCCCTCCGCCGCCCGCCGCGCGCCGGGCCGTGGGGAGCGGTGCTGATAAATGCGCGCCTCCCCGCCAGCGGATGGGGGTCGGCGCTCGGTCGCATGTATTAGCTCTAGAATTACCACAGTTATCCAAGTAACAGGGGAGCGATCAAAGGAACCATAACTGATTTAATGAGCCATTCGCAGTTTCACTGTACAGGCCGTGCGTACTTAGACTTGCATGGCTTAATCTTTGAGACAAGCGTATGTTACTGGCAGGATCAACCAGGTAGCCCCGAGGGCGGGCGAAGGAGGGCGGACCCCCGACGCCCGGAGGAGAGCGCGCTGTCGGCAGGGCCCCGCCGCGGAGGGGGGCGCCTCGCCGGCAGTCGTGCGGTAAAAGAGGAGGAACCGGGAGCGACCGGGAGGTTGTGAGAAACGGTGCTTTCGGCGACGGGCGGGAGGGAGAGGCGCAGGGGGGCCCGCCGAGGCCACCTGCGCGCTCACCCGCCACGCCGCCGTGTAGGACGACCGGGTGAGACGGGGCGACTCGGCCTCGCCGTGAGGAGGGCGGCTGCGGCACCGGCGGCAGGGGGAACGCTCCCCCTGTCGCGCGGACCGGCCCGGAGGCGCTCCGGCGTTCGAGAGGAACCGGCCGGGGGAGATAAGACCCCCCCGACGGCCCTCCCTAGGCTGAAGACGTTTGCCTTTCGGACCGTGGGAGACAGTGAGTGTGTGTGGGTGCGTGCGTAACGGGGACCGCTCCCCGGGCTCCGTGCGTAAAGAGGGACCGCTCCCTCGGCTCCGTGCGTCAGAGGGACCGCTCCCTCGGCTAACTAGTGAGAGGGGACCGCTCCCCCGTCCGCCAAGTAAGAGGGGACCGCTCCCCCGCCGAGTGATCCATCGTTCGGGCCCGGGGACCGCTCCCCGGGCTCCGTGCGTAAAGAGGGACCGCTCCCTCGGCTCCGTGCGTCAGAGGGACCGCTCCCTCGGCTAACTAGTGAGAGGGGACCGCTCCCCCGTCCGCCAAGTAAGAGGGGACCGCTCCCCCGCCGAGTGATCCATCGTTCGGGCCCGGGGACCGCTCCCCGGGCTCCGTGCGTAAAGAGGGACCGCTCCCTCGGCTCCGTGCGTCAGAGGGACCGCTCCCTCGGCTAACTAGTGAGAGGGGACCGCTCCCCCGTCCGCCAAGTAAGAGGGGACCGCTCCCCCGCCGAGTGATCCATCGTTCGGGCCCGGGGACCGCTCCCCGGGCTCCGTGCGTAAAGAGGGACCGCTCCCTCGGCTCCGTGCGTCAGAGGGACCGCTCCCTCGGCTAACTAGTGAGAGGGGACCGCTCCCCCGTCCGCCAAGTAAGAGGGGACCGCTCCCCCGCCGAGCGATCCGAGAGCCAGGGGCGTTAGGCTGCCGCCGAGCTCCGGGCATAAGTCGACCGTCTTTGGAGTCCTGCCGCGCGCGCTCTCACTCCGCGCCTCCTCCCTTCCCGAGAGCGGGGAGGGGGACGGGGCGGCGGTGCGCCCGGAGCCCCGAGGGGCCGGGATCCCGCCTCAGCCGGCGTGCGCCGGCCTTCGCCTTGGGGTTTGGAGAAGCCCTTTGACTCGCGCGCGCGTCAGACTCTTCTCGGTCCGTGTTAAGAGGGACCGCTCCCCCGCCGTGTTAAGAGGGACCGCTCCCCCGCCGTGATCCGTCGTCCGGGCCGGGGGACCGCTCCCCCTCTCCCGCAGACCGAGAGCCAGGGGGGGTCCCCCGCTCCGGGTCGAGAACCGGGCCCCGGGGCCGAGCGTCTCCCCGGGCCGCACGCCTACCCGGGCCGCGCGCAGACATCCGACAGACGGGCAGAGAGAACAGTCCCCTTACACTGGACGTTCCCTCCTCCGCCGCCGGAAGCCGCGCGCGTCCGGCATGGCGCACCGCCGCGGGCAGACCCACCGACCGCCGGGGCTCGCCGGCCCCCGACCGTCTCCGCTCCTTCGTTCGGTCCCCAGAGGGACCGCTCCCCAGGGAAACTGTTCAAAATGTCTTCGCTCCTAATGAGACCCGGGCGGGTCTTATCCGGCCTCCCCGGCTCCGTTCCCGAGCCGGCGCACCATCTCGGGGTTGAGGACAAGGCCCCTCGGCCTCCTCCTCCGTCCCCCCATTGGAACCCAGTCATTGGGACTCTGCCCAATTTACAACCCGCCGATACGTGTTCGAAATAGTACAGACCGACTCCCAGATTTACCCGGAGCCCAAAAAAATCCCGGGGAGCCTCTCCCCGGGATTCCCGGGTGAGCTCCCGGGGAGCAGATTCTCCCCCGCCTATGGGGATTAAAGCGATGCTTTATTTTCGGTGGTGCGGTTCCTCCCATACGCCGTTCTGTGGGGTCCCTCTCCCTCTGACTTGTAAAATTTCTCGGCCGGCCGAGGCTGGACTTTGCCATTTTTCCGGCCGAGTTTGGACTTTGCCAAAAAATCACTACTGAGGATAATTCTCACACGTCAGGGCCTTTACCCGCATTTTGGGGCCGGGGCTCCGGGGGGGATCACACAGTGGCCCTACCCCGCACAGGGGACCAGGGCTGGGGGGGAGATAGAGAGGGGCCCTGCCCCTCTCAGGGGACCAGGGCTCCGGGGGTCGACGGAGGGGCCCTACCCCGCACAGGGGACCAGGGCTGGGGGGGGATAGAGAGGGGCCCTGCCCCTCTCAGGGGACCAGGGATCCGGGGGTCGACGGAGGGGCCCTACCCCGCACAGGGGACCAGGGCTGGGGGGGGATAGAGAGGGGCCCTGCCCCTCTCAGGGGACCAGGGCTCCGGGGGACGACACAGGGGCCCTGCCCCTCTCAGGGGACCAGGGCTCCGGGGGACGACACAGGGGCCCTACCCCTCTCAGGGGACCAGGGCTCCGGGGGTCGACGGAGGGGCCCTACCCCGCACAGGGGACCAGGGCTGGGGGGGGATAGAGAGGGGCCCTGCCCCTCTCAGGGGACCAGGGATCCGGGGGTCGACGGAGGGGCCCTACCCCGCACAGGGGACCAGGGCTGGGGGGGGATAGAGAGGGGCCCTGCCCCTCTCAGGGGACCAGGGATCCGGGGGTCGACGGAGGGGCCCTACCCCTCTCAGGGCCCCACCTTTCCGGGCACCGGACCTCCGGGACAGCCCGGTAACCTCGCGCACCGTTCGAACCCGTGTACCCACCCTTAAGCACCCTCCCCTCGGGCACTAGACTTCCAGGGCCTCGGCCTCCAGAACTATGTGGCCCTGGTAATCAGTGGGACTTAGTGGGCCCTGGCTCTCCAAACGGAACCATGCGTACCTTGTGATGCCCAGGACTTTGCGAAAAAGAAGGTTGTCGGGGACGGTCCGCCCGACCCTCGCCCCCCTCCGGTCGCCCGGAGGGGCTTTGGGCTGCTGCGGACCGCTCCGACTGACCGAGACTGCCCTCCTGCTGACCGCGGACCGCTCTCTCTTCCGGCCCCGCGGTCCTGGTCATGTTCCGGCCCCACGCTCCGGGTCGAGAGCCGGGCCCCGGGGCCGAGGGCCTCCCCGGGCCGCACGCCTACCCGGGCCGCGCACAGTCAGCCGACGCCGGGGCAGAGGGAACAGTCCACTTACACTGGACGTTCCCTCCTCCGCCGTCGGAAGCTGCGCGCGTCCGGCATGGCGCACCGCCGCGGGCAGACACACCGACCGCCGGGGCTCGCCGGCCCCCGACCGTCTCCGCTCCTTCGTTCGGCCCCCAGAGGGACCGCTCCCCTGGCCGCCAAGTAAGAGGGGACCGCTCCCCCGCCGAGTGATCCATCGTTCGGGCCCGGGGACCGCTCCCCGGGCTCCGTGCGTAAAGAGGGACCGCTCCCTCGGCTCCGTGCGTCAGAGGGACCGCTCCCTCGGCTAACTAGTGAGAGGGGACCGCTCCCCCGCCGAGTGATCCATCGTTCGGGCCCGGGGACCGCTCCCCGGGCTCCGTGCGTAAAGAGGGACCGCTCCCTCGGCTAACTAGTGAGAGGGGACCGCTCCCCCGCCGAGTGATCCATCGTTCGGGCCCGGGGACCGCTCCCCGGGCTCCGTGCGTAAAGAGGGACCGCTCCCTCGGCTAACTAGTGAGAGGGGACCGCTCCCCCGCCGAGTGATCCATCGTTCGGGCCCGGGGACCGCTCCCCCTCTCCCGCAGACCGAGAGCCAGGGGGGGTCCCCCGCTCCGGGTCGAGAACCGGGCCCCGGGGCCGAGCGTCTCCCCGGGCCGCACGCCTACCCGGGCCGCGCGCAGACATCCGACAGACGGGCAGAGAGAACAGTCCCCTTACACTGGACGTTCCCTCCTCCGCCGTCGGAAGCCGCGCGCGTCCGGCATGGCGCACCGCCGCGGGCAGACCCACCGACCGTCTCCGCTCCTTCGTTCGGCCCCCAGAGGGACCGCTCGCCGGCACCCGACCGTCTCCGCTCCTTCGTTCGGTCCCCAGAGGGACCGCTCCCCAGGCAAACTGTTCAAAATGTCTTCGCTCCTAATGAGACCCGGGCGGGTCTTATCCGGCCTCCCCGGCTCCGTTCCCGAGCCGGCGCACCATCTCGGGGTTGAGGACAAGGCCCCTCGGCCTCCTCTTCCGTCCCCCCATTGGAACCCAGTCATTGGGACTCTGCCCAATTTACAACCCGCCGATACGTGTTCGAAATAGTACAGACCGACTCTCAGATTTACCCGGAGCCGGAAAAAATCCCGGGGAGCCTCTCCCCGGGATTCCCGGGTGAGCTCCCGGGGAGCAGATTCTCCCCCGCCTATGGGGATTAAAGCGGTGCTTTATTTTCAGTGGTGTTGTTTCACCAATATGCCCTTTTGTGGGGTCCCTCTCCCGGGGACTTGTAAAATTTCTCGGACGGCCGAGGCTGGACTTTGCCATTTTTCCGGCCGTGTTTGGAATTTCCCAAAAAATGACTAGTGAGGATTATTCTCACACGTCTTTATCCTGCTCTCACCTGCTCTCACCTCCGGGGGACGACACAGGGGCCCTGCCCCTCTCAGGGGACCAGGGCTCCGGGGGACGACACAGGGGCCCTACCCCTCTCAGGGGACCAGGGCTCCGGGGGACGACACAGGGGCCCTGCCCCTCTCAGGGCCCCAGGGCTCCGGGGGACGACACAGGGGCCCTACCCCTCTCAGGGCCCCAGGGCTCCGGGGGACGACACAGGGGCCCTACCCCTCTCAGGGCCCCAGGGCTCCGGGGGACGACACAGGGGCCCTACCCCTCTCAGGGGACCAGGGCTCCGGGGGACGACACAGGGGCCCTGCCCCTCTCAGGGGACCAGGGCTCCGGGGGACGACACAGGGGCCCTACCCCTCTCAGGGGACCAGGGCTCCGGGGGACGACACAGGGGCCCTGCCCCTCTCAGGGCCCCAGGGCTCCGGGGGACGACACAGGGGCCCTACCCCTCTCAGGGCCCCAGGGATCCGGGGGACGACACAGGGGCCCTACCCCTCTCAGGGCCCCAGGGCTCCGGGGGACGACACAGGGGCCCTACCCCTCTCAGGGGACCAGGGCTCCGGGGGACGACACAGGGGCCCTGCCCCTCTCAGGGCCCCAGGGCTCCGGGGGACGACACAGGGGCCCTACCCCTCTCAGGGCCCCAGGGCTCCGGGGGACGACACAGGGGCCCTACCCCTCTCAGGGCCCCAGGGCTCCGGGGGACGACACAGGGGCCCTACCCCTCTCAGGGCCCCAGGGCTCCGGGGGACGACACAGGGGCCCTACCCCTCTCAGGAGACCAGGGCTCCGGGGGACGACACAGGGGCCCTACCCCTCTCAGGGCCCCAGGGCTCCGGGGGATTGATTATGATTATTGAGTATGTGTTGTAAGGTTGATTGATTCACACATACTCTGCTGTTCACATTTCGCCATTGAATGGCCATTTATTTGAACTTTCACGGTGCCAGCAATCGTTCCACCAGTCCCCGTGCTTTCACATGCCGCTCGACCGAGCCGAGGCGGACATAGTACGATTCTTGGGCGTTCAGACTGTGGCACATGTGCTGGGCAACCAATGTGCGGTCACCGGCCTCGAGTTTCTCCCAGCTTAAAGTAGCTAAAACGTGTCGCAATTTGTGTAATGTCATCCCAGGGTAGCCCATGGCCTGGAAGACTCTGTTGACGCTGACGGAGAGATTCACCGCCGGCTGTCCGCTACTGCTGAAGAAGAGGGTCGATGGTCCTTTCCTGGAGACAATGAGAGAGCAGAATATTAGTTTTAGACTCGATCAGCCTTGTTTACCTGCTCAGGGACAGACACATGGTTTATTCCCCTGGTCCCTGGTTCATTCCACTGGCTCACCTGTATCCGGGGAGCCGCTTTGCCGCGGTTCGATACCGGGCCAGCCATTGATATTCTTCTGCCTTACAACAGAGGACTGCTTCCCCGTGTAAATGTGCCGTCTTGTGTTCGGCCACTCCGACCAGGAATAGACCGTCTCGCTGGGTTGCTCGATCGATGTCATCCCCTTTGAGATTGATCCAGGTTCCTGGGGGAAGAACAAGCATATAATATGGTCCGATTAGATCAATGGGTCGGACGATAAATGAACCGTTCCCCGGTCGATAAAACTTACCCCTCCGGCAACCATTAAGAGCCGTCAGATAGATGACGATACTCGCCGCCAATCGGTTCGATTTTCGGTGGCAAGGATCTAATTCCAGGCCATCGAAGAGGTCAGGTATGGTTCTCCGGATCGCACCGAGGAGTTCTGTTAATTGGGCCGCCGTTAAGAGCGTCTCTTGGACTGATTTGTATACCTTTTCCCGGTGCTGTCTCACACACCGGCGCTGGTCGCGTAGTATCTTTGCAAATTTCAAGCGTAACCTCCGTAGCACGCTGGGGCCACAAGCAAGGGGCTTGTATTCAGACAGGTGCCGGAGGAAGGCAGAGATATCTAGGCAATAATTGTTCACCGTTGTCGGTGCAATCGGGCGGGCTTTTAGTTCCCTTAACCACCTATCTGTCATCCGATGGTTCTTTAGACCAGACATCCGTTCATCAACATCACCGGATGGACCATGTAAGGTCTTGAGGAACTCTATTACCCGCCGGAGGCTAGAGTGGGTATTTTGACGACGCTTTTCCGAGGGAAACGCACCTAATAAGTGCCGGCAATATGCCTCTAATACCCCGCTAGCTACCTCAGACAAAGCCGGATCTTTTAGACTCAACGGCAGCTCCATCCGTTCGTCATCTGTCTGGCTCTCGCTAGTGGCCCCTCGCTCTGACCAGCTGCCGGCTCCAGGCCCCGGTTCAATAGGCCCGTCTCGCCCTCCGTCCGACCCCAACGGCGATGTGCTACCGTCGGTCGATCGAACCGCCTGGCCGCAGGGCAATGTAGCCAGCTCCGCTAGCATTTCAAGGCCGCTGGTGCCCGGTTCTGCTTCGGGCCTTTCAAGGCCGCTTGTGCCCGGTTCTGCTTCGGGCGTTTCAAGGCCGCTTGTGCCCGGTTCTGCTTCGGGCCTTTCAAGGCCGCTTGTGCCCGGTTCTGCTTCGGGCGTTTCAAGGCCGCTTGTGCCCGGTTCTGCTTCGGGCGTTTCAAGGCCGCTTGTGCCCGGTTCTGCTTCGGGCGTTTCAAGTCCGCTGGTGCCCGGTTCTGCCTCGGGCGACTTGCCCCGCGATTTACTCCCCGCATCGAGCTCCGGTCCGGTCCCCAGATCGAGCTCTGGTCCGGTCCCCGCATTGAGCTCCGGTTCCTCCCCTAAGTCGAGCACCTGCGCCGGCATGCTCTTTCGCCCGGACTCCGCTGTCAAGTCGATATACGCCGGAGTTCCGGGCAGTATTTTGTGCGCGGACCGCAAGTGTTTGTCCAGCCGGCGAATACCTTTTCCGCCACAAATGTTACAAACTTTCTCCGGGCGCTTGTAATCGTGTTTCGGCTTTCCCCACCGTGGCATTTCTGCTGCCGAAAACCTTCAAAATGGTGCGTGCTTGCCCGTGTCGTGCCCGCACATGTTTCCGGGTTGAAGCCACGCCCATTCGAGCTCTAACCCTAACCCAACACCAAATAGATGCACCCAGACACACACCACACAACTACATACAACCTAGACAAGCATACACCACATATAGGAACCATGAACAGGCACCACCTAGACACACAAACATTAGGGACAGACTCATCACACATGCACCACCACTAGGCCACGAACCGGATGCAGACACTAGGAAGCAAGCAAAGACATATTTTAAACTAATACAAGCAGTTCACCACAAGGGGGTAGCAGATAGGGCGGTGGAGGAACATATTCACCCCCCGGGCATGGTGAGACAGATCAATAGATTGACTGATTTCATCAAACCTGCAGCACCCACAGAAGCCACATACATACAGGTCACTGGGTGTACAAAAACCTGGTTAAATAGCATTATGGGTATTCTTCAACAACATTACCAATCTACCATCACCTCTCTCACACAGCCGCCACAGTTAAGGAATGATATAGCACTGCAAATTGCAATGGGATGGGCTGAGAAGCGGTACGGCCAACGACTCACCCACACTACAAGAGACCAGGTCAACACACTTTTACACATCCTTCCATCCATCACACACGCAACACAACATACACACACACATGCACACACAGCCATTTCTCCCCCTCCTGCTCATCCCAACCCCCTTCCCTTTCCAGCTCCTCTCATCCCCCCTAACCCAATACCCCTCCCTCCTCCCTCCCCTCCCCTCTCCATCCCCCTGCCCTCCCTGGCCCCGCCCACCCACTCAGTACCGCCGTTACCCATGTCTCTCTCCCTCCTCCATCCTAACCCCTCTTACCCTCACCCTACCACGGGTCCGTATCCTCGTCCCGCCCCCCACCCCACCCTAGCCCCTCTGACTACCCACCACCCAGACCCAAATCCCACCCCGTCCTTCTCCACGGAGGATTTCCCACCCCTGCAGAGGAGGGGGAGACTCAGCCTGCCCAACAGAGGCAGGCCCACCACCAACATCATCACCAACCCCACCCAGGGCGGTGTACTACCCCACCCAGCCAACCCTAACCAGGGCAGGCGTGGGCCCCCCCCACCCCGACCTCCCCCACCCCGCTTCCAATGTAACGACCCTCCCCACCAGCCCCTCCCCACCCTGACCCCAAACCCTACCCCCCCTCCTCCCCCCCAGGACCTACCTACAGTCACGTCTCCCCCTCACTCCCCTCAGACTGACGTAGCCCCTCCCACCCCAGCCTTGACCCGTACCTCCCCTGCCCCTTGCACCCCACCTAGAGTAAAGCCCTCCCCTCACCTGACCCAGACTGACCTGACCCCTCCTAACCCGGCCTTGACTCTGCTCCCTCCCTCCCACGACACACCCATAACCAAGCTCCCTCCCCACCCCAACCTGACTGACTTGATCCCTCCTATCCCAGCCCTGACCCTTACCCTCCCTTCCCCCCATACCTTACCCAACGATCCCCTGACCTCTTCCCCTCCTTCCTCCCTCCCCCCCTCCCTCCCCTCCTCCCTCCCCCCCTCCCTCCTCTCCTCCCCTCCTAAACCAACATCTACACTGATCTCACAGACCCCTTCCCTTACTCCACAGCCCCTTACAGCACATACCAACACACTCTCACAACACCCTCTCACTTCACCTTCTCTCCCCCAAACAGAAGGGCAGGAGAGAGGATCCCCCTCTTCCCCTAAGTCCCGCGTACCACCCATACAAACTTCCACACCCAACTCATTCTCCAACACAGGTACTCCCCCTCAGACACTGGACCCTAACATACATTTACATAACATTTCAATACATTCTCTATCCCCCCTATCCATTCCCCCAGCTAATTTCTCCTTGTCCTTCTCCCCTGATGGCTCCTCTTCCTCCCCCCTCCCCGCCCCATCCCCCTCCTTACACACATCACCACCCAGCCACAGACCCACACCGGGACCCCTAGAGGCCCGGGTGGTTATAGGACGGAGGACAAAGAATGCAACAGAAATATCAAGCACAAACAGGTACACAACAGACATAATGCACACATCTCTACTTAATACACCCAACACACAACACACTCCACTAACCACACAACATACTTTTACACCCACAGGCGGCGCCGGAAGGGGGGAGAGCTCCCCCAGCAGGCAGAGCAACATCACGGCAACCAACATCATGATGACAAAGGGGCATATTAAAGGGAAACCTCCCAGTACAGCCCAGTCTGAGCCAAACAAAAACCTGCCTGGGGGACTCTCCCTGCCAACCGACGCTGCCTCAGACACAAACACACACACACCTGTAAATACACTCACACATAGAGACATACACATACCCTCCAAACATACACATACAAACACACACACACCCCTCACACGCACACATACAAACACACATGCAATCACAAACACACACATAGACACACACACACCTACACCCACACATAATAACAACACACACATACCATCCACACACACACATACAAATGCACATACACCCACAAACACACACACGGACACACGCACATCTACACCCACACACACACACACACCCATACACACGCCCACACACGCACATACACCCACACACACACTCATGCCAGCACACGCTACATACACACACACTCCTACCTCAATCACAGCACCCACATTACAGTGTCCCACAGGAAGCAGACCAGTTTATCACAAGGCAAGGGACTCCAGAAAAGTTCAGGATTGGAACATTCAGGTTCACAAACCATACCTCATCATCGGCGACTCCAACCTTCACAAAATACCACTATACTTTCACAATAGGCTACAGATCGACAGTTACCCGGGGGCAAAAATCTGGCACATGGAAGGCATCATCACCAAAACACCCGTTGACCCCACAGTAGAGCTGCTTGTCATCTCGGTGGGCCTCAACAACAAGGATACAAGTGCCGAAAAGACCACCCGTAAACAAATCACATCTATGTACAGAAAATCACAGGAAATCTTTCCAAACGCCACCATATACATCCCTCTCATACATTTTTCACAACACCTGGACACACTGCACAAACACAATCTCAAAACACTCAACGAGCACATCCGGACAAAATTCCCTCACCTCACATGCATTCCACGGGAGCAGTTTTTCACAGAGGGTGACAACATACACTGGACGGGCATAACGGCATCTAAAATTCTCAGACACTGGTGGACACAATTGCACTCCCCCTAGCCACTAACCCCTCCACACATACATTCTAACCCACGGTGTGCACTAACCCCGCCCACCCGGACCACGCCCCCTCCCCCCTCCCCCACTCTGGGTTCACCTACTGCTGGACCAGAGGAGGGCGATAGACCCAACCCCTTTTCCCTTACAGCCTCCTCCAACATCCTTAACCTTTCTAAATCCTTCCACCCCACCCCTGCCCAAATTCAACTACTGGAGAGGGGATTGAGCTTCATCCCACAACCCACCAGCTTTGACCAGGAGGAACTGCAAAGGGATATCCACCACTACCACAGACGACTTAAAATAACTGACTATTTTAAATACAACACGAACGACGACCACACACCATTCATACACCCCTCCACCTGGGAGCCTGCATCCTCCCGGGTGGGGAAACCAATTAGGCGACTTATACACAACAACATACATACACTACAGATCTATCTACCCACACCAGACCGGACTGATAACATCACACATATAGAGAGGGAAGCAATCAACCAACTTAAAAACAACCCACACATAGTCATCAAACCGGCAGATAAAGGTTCCAAAATCATTATCATGGATAAATATCAGTATTTAATAGAGGCCAACAGGTAACTCTCCAACACAACTTACTACAAACACATAGATAACAGTATACAAGAACAGACACAGACCAGACTCAGACAACTACTACACACCATCTACAGCCACGGTTACATCACATACAAGCAACATAACTTCTTACTGGGACCAGACCAACCCCGACAGAGACTCTTTTACCTACTTCCAAAAATACATAAAGACCCAACTACATGGACCATTCCCTTTCAGGTTCCTCCTGGCCGGCCAATAGTATCAGATTGCAGCAGCGAATCTAACAACATCTCACAGTACATAGATCATTTCCTCAATCCCCTCTCCAGCAGACACCCCAGCTACCTGAAGGACACATATGATTTCATACATAAAATCAGGTCCATGGTCGTTCCCTCCCAAGCATACATCTTCACTATAGATATCGATAGTTTATACACTAATATTAACACACAAGCCGGACTAGCCGCAATACAGAAAGCATTTTCACGTCACCCAGACATTCACAGACCGGATAAAGAACTACTAACACTACTGGAAATTAGTCTCACCTGCAATAACTTTACTTTTGACAATAAACAATATCTACAGGTACAGGGAACGGCCATGGGCCAAAGATACGCACCCGCTTACGCAAACATATACATGGCTGAGTGGGAGAGAGAGGCGCTAGCAAAATGCACACACCTACCCACCATGTACTACCGGTTTTTAGATGACATTATAGGAATCTGGCCCCATCACTTAGATTTATTTACAGACTTCATCAACACCCTGAACACCCACCATGCATCCATCAAGATCAAACACACTATACACACACACAACATTGACTTTTTAGACACTACAGTTTACTTCCATACACATAGTCCCACATACAAAACACTTAGGACCAAAGTATATTTCAAACCCACAGACACACACGCATTACTACATAAACACAGTTACCACCCAAAGCATACATTTAGAGGAATCATCAAATCACAAATCATACGGTATCATAGAATCTCATCCACACAACAGCACTTACAGGAAGCAATAGGCATACTCTTCACTGCACTTAGAAAAAGACATTACTCCAAAAGATTTTTAAGGACAATAAAGAACACCACGCTGGCGTCACTCTCTCCCTCTCAGCCAACCCCCCATATACACACACAGACACAACACACACACACCAACATCCCTCATCCACAGAATGCCCTCCCCTCCCCCCCTCACCACCCCAACCAGACCAGACTGCACACCCACGGTCTGGCCCTAAGCCACGCCCCCTTCCCCTCCCCCTCCTCCTCCCCTTACCCCGCCCCGCCCCCCCTCCCCCACGACCCTTACCTATGCCACACCCCCACCCGCCCCACCCCACCCCCTCTCAGCAACCACGACCCAGACTCATACCTGAACCTGACAGTACACGGGACATCAACGGACCTGACTGACCCCTCAGTGGACCCAGACACTTCCCAATTGTCCTCCTCTATCCAGCAGCCCACACTTATCCCCCTGGTGGCCACTTTTTCACACAGCAGGACAGCTTTACACGCAGCACTTAGACACAACTTCACGGTAGCACAGCAGGAACACACACCACTCCAATCATACAGACTCATCACAGCATACCGGAAAAACAAGAATCTACAGGATATACTCATCAAGGCACAATTCACCAGGAACACTATAAAACCACCCACACCCCTTAAGGAACACTTTAGACCTAGGAAATTCATCACTAATCCACACAGTCACACCTCTGCACCAATAGGGAACCTCCTCACTCTGGACACAACTAATGTAGTTTATATCATCACCTGCACACTCTGTCACAAACACTATATAGGGGAAACAGCACACTCAATAAGCACACGTCTCAAACAACACCTGTATAACATCAAAAAAGGCACACTGGACACCCACCTCATCACACACTTTCAGGAACACACCGTCACACATCTCACCATCTGTGGTCTTCAGGCACAATCCTCCTGGACGGTGGGGCAACGGAGGGCACAGGAACGCAGATGGATAGAAACATTACAAACAATAACACCCGGAGGTCTGAATGAAAAACTTTAATCATACATACAACAGGCCCCCCTGGGAGGGGAAGTGACAACAGGGAAATAAGAATACAAACTGGTCTCATCATAATACAACAACAACCCTCTGTTTACCTACACTCTTACCTTGTCTGGGGCCACTAACATTTATGTTTTTTATGCTTTTATATGTATATATTTATATGTGTGATGTTTTATTATGACTTTTACCTTGTGTGGATGCATGTATTTATGGTTTTATAGCACTTATGTTTTATCTTCTTATAGCACTTATTTTACGTTTAGCACTTATTTTACTTGGCACTTGGGAGATCTGGCATCTCCCCCTGCATGGTTTTACCCCCACCACTAACCCCTGACAGCACTTATGCCCCTGTGCCCCCCCTCTCCCATAGCTTCCTCCAGTAGTCCTACACAATATTACACCACCGACCTGTGTCACAACCCCTCCTCGGGGGTCTGTACTCAACATATCATACAAATTCGCATAAAAGCATACACATAACCCAAAATTATAAATACGTACACATAGTCACAATGCATCACTCACCCATTCATGACCTCCCGGGAGCCTAACACACCATACACACTCTATAGAATAACACATATACACAGACAAACTCAGTAAATACAGACACATAACCAGAACTGATTACTCACCTACACCATGACCTTCAGGAACCACAGAACACCATATATGACCTGTAAAAGAACACACGTACACATAGTAAAACACAGTAAATACACACACATAGCCAGAACTGATTACTCACCCACAACATGATCCTTGCAATAACACAGCACACCATAGACATCCTGTAAAAGAGCACACACATAGTCAACCATAGTAAATACATAACACATAATTGGGGAGGGAATAATGCGGCAGGCCAGTGCACCACAGACACACCAGTCGTTTCAAACCCAACCCAACACAAATACCTAACCCTAACCCTAACCCTAACCCTAACCCTAACCCTTAACCCTAACCCTAACCCTAACCCTAACCCTAACCCTAACCCTTAACCCTAACCCTAACCCTAACCCTAATCAGGGCTGCGTAAACAATCACATGGACCGCTCTGGGCCGGCGATTGTTTACGTCAATGGACCACTGTTTAGCGGTCTCAAACTGGCCCTCTCACCCGGCTAAATCCGGGGCTCTGGGCCGGCGATTGTTTACATCAATCGACCACTATTTAGCGGGCTCAAACTGGCCCTCTCACCCGGCTAAATCCGGGGCTCTTGGCCGGCGATTATTTACATCAATCGACCACTATTTAGCGGGCTCAAACTGGCCCTCTCACCCGGCTAAATCCGGGGCTCTTGGCCGGCGATTATTTACATCAATCGACCACTATTTAGCGGGCTCAAACTGGCCCTCTCACCCGGCTAAATCCGGGGCTCTTGGCCGGCGATTATTTACATCAATCGACCACTATTTAGCGGGCTCAAACTGGCCCTCTCACCCGGCTAAATCCGGGGCTCTTGGCCGGCGATTATTTACATCAATCGACCACTATTTAGCGGGCTCAAACTGGCCCTCTCACCCGGCTAAATCCGGGGCTCTTGGCCGGCGATTATTTACATCAATCGACCACTATTTAGCGGGCTCAAACTGGCCCTCTCACCCGGCTAAATCCGGGGCCCTGGTAGTCTGAAACACAAAACAAAAAAAAAGGGATCCTGGCAAGTCCGGCCGACCTCTCGCTCCCACCCGGTTACCCAGAGGGGAGCGACGGTCGGCCGAACCGGCCAGGATCCCTTGGACTTTTGAGAATTCCGACAGGCCGACATTAGTTTCACAAGCTGGTTTTCACCATTTCTTGCTACTTACAAAGGAGGCCTCGTGAAGGCTGTCGGTTTTCTCCTTCTAGGAGTCGCCTCCCTCTGCCTTCGTTTTCTGACTCAGTTCTCCCCCCGGGCTCGCAGCGGACGGGAGAAGGGGAGGGGGAGAGATAGAGAATAAGGGAAGCGGGGACCGCGCGCGCCGACGACGGACCCCGGGTGGCCTTCCGCACGGACGCCGGTGTAAGCGGCGAGGCGGACACCAACCCCGGGACCCGCACCGCACGCGCGCGGCCGGCCCGCCCCACCGAACTCTCCCCTCCACCCCGTCGACTCCCGGCACCGCCGCTCATCGGACTGTCCCGGCTTGCGTGTGGAATTTGCACGCCTGCTGCCTTCAGAGGGACCGCTCCCCGGGCTCCGTGCGTGAGAGGGACCGCTCCCCCTCACACAGCCCATGCACTACCATCTTTCGGGGTAAATTCGACGCTTCACCGGCCGTGCGAAACAAGCGTATGTGCTTCGCTCTCGGCAGGGCCCCGCCGCCGGGGCGCCTCGCCGGCAGTCGTGCGGGTCCCGGCGGGGGACGGAGAGGGACGGAGGGGGCCCCGGAGGACCCCCTCTCGACTCTCCGCCGCCTCCGAGGACAGAGGCGGAGAGGGAGGGAGCCCCGGGGGACCCCCTCTCACCTCTCCGCCCCGAGGACAGATGTAATACGGCCGCCGCCGGCCGGACGGGTTTCACCGAGTGTGTTAAGGGGGACCGCTCCCCCGCCGTGATCCGTCGTCCGGGGCGGGGGACCGCTCCCCCTCCCGCAGACAGAGAGCCAGGGGTGCTACGCTTCCCCTGCTCCGGGCCGCACGCAGACATCCGACGCCAAGAGAAAGAACTGTCCCCTTACACAGGACGATCCCACTCCGCCGTCGGAAGCCCCACGAGCGGCCCCGGGCCGCACGCAGACATCCGACGCCAAGAGAAAGAACCGCCCCCTTACACAGGACGATCCCACTCCGCCGTCGGAAGCCCCACGAGCGGCCCCGCAACTGTTTGTCTTTGCTCCTAATGAGACCCAGGCGGGTCTTATTACCGATATGTCCCCGTGAGGGACCGCTCCCCGGGCTCCGTGCGCAAGAGGGACCGCTCCACCTCACAGGGCCCACGCAACACCATCTTTCGATTTCAATACGGGCGCACGCGCGCCTACCGACCGCTCCCCCCTGCTTAAAGCCCATAAAGGTCGACGGGAAGGACGCACGGACACCAGCATTCGCTCCCATCCGACCGCTCCGCTGCCGGGGTGGTGAAGCCACCCCTGGTCCCGCGACAAAGGAGAGGAGTCCCCGAATCTGCTTGCAGGGCAGACACGGAGGACCAACGCCGATGTCGGACGGAGCCAAGAGCGAGAGGAGCGGTGTCCGGGGTTAAAAGCTGCGCCCGAGCGCAATGAACCCGCCTCGGGGCTGTAACAAGCGTATGTGCTGCGCTGTCGGCAGGGCCCCGCCGCCGGGGCGCCTCGCCGGCAGTCGTGCGGGTCCCGGCGGGGGACGGAGAGGGACGGAGGGGGCCCCGGAGGACCCCCTCTCGACTCTCCGCCGCCTCCGAGGACAGAGGCGGAGAGGGAGGGAGCCCCGGAGGACCCCCTCTCACCTCTCCGCCCCGAGGACAGATGTAATACGGCCGCCGCCGGCCGGACGGGTTTCACCGAGCGCTGAGGCGGAGAGGGACGGAGGGGGCCCCCTCTCGACTCTCCGCCGCCTCAGAGGACAGAGGCGGAGAGGGAGGGAGCCCCGGGGGACCCCCTCTCACCTCTCCGCCCCGAGGACAGATGTAATACGGCCGCCGCCGGCCGGACGGGTTTCACCGAGCGCTGAGGCGGAGAGGGACGGAGGGGGCCCCCTCTCGACTCTCCGCCGCCTCAGAGGACAGAGGCGGAGAGGGAGGGAGCCCCGGGGGACCCCCTCTCACCTCTCCGTCTGTTAAGGGGGACCGCTCCCCCGCCGTGATCCTAAGGTGAGACGGGATGGACGCACGGACACCAGCGTTCGCTCCCTTCCCACCGCTCCGCCGCCGGGGTAGTACGCCGTCTCGTGGGACGCCGACAAAGGGGGGTAATCCCCGAATCTGCACCTGCAACACAGACCGGAGGACCCCCGCCAATGTCAGCCACGAGTCACACGAACATCCGAGAGCGAGAGGAGCGGTGTCCGGGGTTACGACGATGCGCCCGAGTGCAAACATCACGGCTCTTTTTTGAGCTTTTTAACCGGGGTTGTTACGACTTATTCGCCCTCCCGGCTCCGTTCCCGAGCCGGTGTTCCATCTCGGGGTTGAGGACAAGGCCCCTCGGCCTCCTCTTCCGTCCCCCCATTGGATCACAGCCATTCGGACTCTGACCAATTTACAACGGGATGATACGTGTTCGAAATAGTACAGACCGACTCTCAGATTTACCCGGAGCCGGAAAAAATCCCGGGGAGAGGCTTCCCGGAATTCCCGGGTGAGCTCCCGGGGAGCAGATTCTCCCCCGCCTATGGGGATTAAAGCGGTGCTTTATTTTCAGTGGGGTTGTTTCACCAATATGCCCTTTTGTGGGGTCCCTCTCCCGGGGACTTGTAAAATTTCTCGGCCGGCCGAGGCTGGACTTTGCCATTTTTCCGGCCGAGTTTGGACTTTGCCAAAAAATCACTACTGAGGATTATTCTCACACGTCAGGGCCTTTACCCGCATTTTGGGGCCGGGGCTCCGGGGGGATCACACAGTGGCCCTACCCCGCACAGGGGACCAGGGATCCGGGGGACGACACAGGGGCCCTACCCCTCTCAGG